>NC_141769.1:17300800-17601600 GCF_051362555.1 Lingula anatina | reverse complement strand
TTGAGCAATGGCAACTTGCCTTCTTTTCATGATAGATGGATGATGCCACGTGCACACGCTTTGGCCTTCACCTAGTTCCCCACACAAACATGCAAAGTAGGCTGTTCTTATTGCGATCCTGGTTCGCCTCAGGATGAAAAGACACCATTGCCAAGTTTTAGATAAAAACACTCCATCTTAAATACTAATTTTGGTCTAGCTTTATGTTAACTAGAAAAAAAAAGGGATTAAGTGTTTGTTGGCCGATATCAAATAAAGTCAAAGCCAGGTACAGTCATTTTTCGCTACATGGAAACACATGTTAGATTTTGAAGCCACCTAGAGAGATAACCCACTTGCCTGATGCACCAAGGGAACAGAAGACATCAAGGATGAAGATACGTTTACAGCTTTGGTTTTTGACAGTTTTCTGTCCGATTGCCCTTGCTAATTCGGATAAAAATAAGGACGGATCTTCTCAAGGTATTGTTCATTTTGCTATGGAAACATTCGTAATACAATTGCCTAGCTCTTACCACCTACCATTTCGGCAAGAAACAAGCTAGTTATCCACTGTCGCCAGTCACAGTCGCAAATTTACAAGTTATCAGTTCGACAGGGCACAAATATATATAGTCCCTCACCTACAGTGGCCCATCGTTTCATTGTGTTAAAAGATCCAAGGGCCAGACAATTTTCACGGTGCATGAATATAAACAGTTAAATACCCACAATAAATTCGGCAACCGTAGGATGCGCCAATATACAGATAATTGCGATAGTATTTATGTCGAAATATCAAAATGAATAGCCCTGCCGTTCCAATCGGCAGTCCTCGGCTGTCGAGTGCGGAGACTTTCGAGTAGTTCCGAGTGCTGCCGTTCGACCCTTTAAATCAATCAAAGCAACGGAAAGGGATCAAGTGACCACTTGATCTACAGAGTTCAAATTCACATGATGAAAGTCTCAATATTTGAGAAATGATGACAGTGCATAAAATAATATTACATAATGTTTAAAGGCATAAAAAACAATACAACTGCTTATGTGGAAATACAGAAAATGTGCACAGCCTCAGCCACAGTCACAAATGCCAATGTCTGAGAAAAAAAGGAAAACATAACAAAACAAGAAAAGCACTCCGAGAGCGCAGACCTCTGCCAAGGCAGCAATTGTTGATTATTATTGATTATTGATTGATTATTGAGCCAGACAACCACCAAATACTATCATTGTCCTCTTTGGCCCACTTCTGACAGTTCCTGAAAATTTCATCAAAATCGGTCCATAACTTTTTGAGTTATGTTGATGACAGACAAACAGGGGTGAAAACATAACCTCCTTGGCAGATGTAAATATAATTCCAATGAAGCTGCTATTCAAACTTTTAATCTTCGAGTTTGATATATATATATATATATATATATATATATATATATATATATATATATATATATATATATTAAAATCTTATTTGCAATATTTAACAATATTTAACTCACCTGCATAATTATCATTGCTTCCTTATTATTAATCTAGCAGAGAGCTTAACCTTTGGGAGTTTACAGGGAAATATCAACAAGTGTGCCTTATGTAATCTCATTTAATGGCCTATTAATTTGGCAAATGACTTTATAACTCTGAGCTTAGCTAAGTGATACCCAAGGGAAATTTACAGACTGACCCTCTCAAAGGTCTTTCAGGCCCATAAGTCACATGTTAAGAAAATCACAAAACAATAATGCACAAAATAGGAGACTACCAATTCTGATGCAATAATACATTATGTTTAACTGCACAGTCAACATCAAATTTGAATTATGCACAACAGGTAACACCGACGAAAGTAAAAGCATAAGGCTTCAGGTCCATCAGAGTTCAAGCTTATACTTAGAAAGTGCCAGAATGAGAAATATTTCACACAAAATTGCATAAATTCAATAATAAATGAAAACCCAATTGACCTGGCTTTCTAAATTGAACTGCATGCCAAACCTAAAAATCATACTTGTAAGTTAAAAATAACAATAAGTAACACATTTTTCTTTTTAATATGTTTGCAGTAGCAGTACCAAAAGATTTTTGTCAATTTTGATGTAACATTACATAATAATTATCACCAATTTTTGATTATTGACTTATTGACTATAAATAGCATGAACATGTAGAACATTTGATTACCATTTGGCTTCATGTCCATGGGAGCTCCAAGTCCCACAATGAATATGCCAAAAAGATAATAATGAATGTTTCACTAAAATGTATAACTTCCAGAAAAAGAAGCCAATTAGACTGTTTTCCAACTCAGGCTGCATTTTAGTCCTGTGTTTCTTTTTTGAAAGTTTGACAGTCATATAAGTAACACGGTTTTCCCATAATGGTCATCATGGCAGCAGCACCAAAATTTTGTTTTCTTCTATTTTGATGCAACATTACATAATGCTTAACAGCATAATGACCATCAATTTTTTATAATAAAATAAACGTATCATGAATTTTCAGAAAATGTGACTAGCATGGGTCTTCAAGCCCGTGGAGGTTCTAAGTCACACCTAGAAAATGCCAATAAGTGAAAAATTAAATTTTCACAAAAAATGTTTAATTGCCAGAAAAATTTACCAAACAGAGTGCATTGCCTACTGGAGCTGTATTTTAGTTCCGTGTTTCTTTCCTGTAAGTTTGAGAACAGTAAATGGCATGATTTTCCTTAAATGGTCATCATGGGAGCAGTGCCCAAAATAGGGGTTTCTTCAAATTTTCATGCAATATTACATAATGTTTAACAGCATAATGACTATCAAATTTTAATAATAAAATATCAGTATCATGGATAATCAGAAAATGTGACTAGCAAAGGTCTCCAGGCCCATGGAACTTCAAAGTCGCATCTTGAAAATGCCAAAATGTAAACAAGACAGCACTGTTCTGAAATGGGTTTATTTCCATTTTTAACACTTTTTAACATAAAACAAAATAAACAGTTTACTGCCATTTTTATATGACCAACTAAGAAAATTGATGAGATGGGAAAAATATCAATAGAACAGCGTCAAATGTCCAATTTCCTCCATTCTGAGATTCTGAATATAGTGGATGATTAAATCTGACAAACTGCAATGATATGTTTATTTCCATTTTTGACACTTTATTACACAATACACGATAACAAGTTTACCATCATTTTAACATAATCAACTAACAATATTGTAAAGATGCAGGACATGTAAAACAAACACTTTTACGTATCTTATTAGTTAAATAATGAGACTATTAACATGCCTAAGAATTGAATCTGAGGAAATGTGAAAAAAAGCATAACTTCTAAAATAATGGCCCGATTACGCTGATTTCGAACTCAACCTGCGTTTTAGTAAGATTGACCACTCCTGTGAGTACAATGATTTTTCTGATATTGTGTTATAGGTGCTGCATATATGCTGAAAAAGTGAAAAAAACAGCATAAATTCCCTAAAAGTGGCCCGATCATGCTGATTTTCGAACTTGACCTGCAAATTATGAAAATTCATCAGTTCTGTAAGTTTCAAACCAAAAGAAAAAACAGTTTTCCACTTATAGTGTTATCGGCAAAAGTGCACGGCAACGGCGACGACGGCGACGACAGCGACGGCGACGGCGACGACAGACGCAGATGACGGCTATATGTACAGACACATCTACAGACACATCTGTACATCTGTGTTTGTACATAAAAAGACAAGAGAGAACACATATTTCAAATAAAAACATCTAGATACCTGGATACACAAATGATTTAGAAAATACAGAGCAGACCGCAATTTCTTGATTGTTGCAAGTGCAATTGTATATACAATCACTATGATTTAACTATCAAATAAATTAATAATAATGAAATAAGATAAGACAGTAGCATGTGAGTTTATCACATGATTGACACTAAGTGATACTGACAACTAATTACATATATCCTCATGATTCAAAGGGCATAGGGTAGGTACCTGTATAGGATTAAACATATTAGTGGCTCAGCGTGTTCCTTTTATGAGGAACTAAGTTGTAACAAACTACAGACAAATGAGACCCACTGTTTAATAAATATCTGTTGCAACAAAGACAAATTAATCAAGCTTAAGTTGTAACAAACTACAGACAAATGAGATCCACTGTTTAATAAATATCTGTTGCAACAAAGACAAATTAATCAAGCTTATAGATCTAATAAGTAAAAGGGAGCCCACTAGCATTCTGCTGCCCAGATTAATATAAGATGCCTTGAATAAAAGTGCCTCCTCTCTTTGACTGAACTACATCTACCAGTCATCCTACTCATTATCATTATTCCTTTATTGATACTGTTTGTCAACACATTTCTTCATTGATGCTATTTATGTATGCCTTTATTGATTCTATTCATAAGGGAAAGTCAAAGGATTATTCCTAACAGTCCTAATTAAATTAATCACATTGCAGCTCTGTTCTGAGAAAAGCTACCCTACTTTTTCTGGCTCACAAGATACAGTAAATATTCCCTAAAATACATTCTCATTGAAGTTGGGCTTAGCCTATACATCTTTATATCCACTAATGGGTGCACATGTGCAGCAATGTATTGGGGGGGGGGGGGACTCCACAAATAACATTAAATATTCTACCATGATACTTAAGCCCTTGTCTCATAAAATCCCACCATAACATTTGTTTGTATATCTTGTTGTGTGAAGCCTTACATTATTTTGTGTAAATGCAATGCTAATATCAATGAACTAATAATGAGATGTTAATCATGGCAAGAACATCCAGCTAGCTTGTACTATCTTATTCAACAGGAAATGAGTTGTTTAAAATTTAAAACCTCTAAGTATGTACAAATAAAATAATAATAACACTAATAAACTTTTTTTATCATTTTCTTCTTTTCTTTCTTTCATATCACTTTTATCAGTCACATGTTGTTATGTAACATCAGCCACGTACGATGTAAACATCACACGATCGGGGCTGACTTAAAAACAAATTACAATATGTTGACATACCTTCTTCAGCAGGACTGCCTTGTTTCTCAGCTTTCTCATACTTCTTTGCCGCCTGATATAACCCCTTCTTGTTTGTTAGCTTTCTGTAGCAAGAAAAGTGACATCGTGGTTTGGGTTCCAAATCATGGAATCCTTTGCCTAAATCCGTACGGATCCACTGAACAGCAGCGGCTTCTCTGCCACCATATTTCAGCCATTGTTTAGCGGCGACTCTAAAAGTGACCCAGCGAACACGTGTGATAGTACATGTATCTACAGTCTCTGAGCTACCTTCTTCAACACGAAAGATGAGAATTTCCCTTACGAAAATTTCTTATAGGATTTCCTATAAGATTTCCTATAGGATCCTATAGGAAATCATATAGGAAATCTTATAGGATCATATAGGAAATCCTATAGGATCCTATAGGAAATCTTATAGGAAATCCTATAGGATCCTATAGGAAATCTTATAGGAACCTATAGAAATTCATATTAACTGCTTTGAATATTTTTACAGTTTTTTATTTATTGTTGGATCTTGGGCAAAATTGGTAATAGGCACTGGTCCCTCAAAACAAAAGAGAGTATCATGTTTACATTCTTTATTCAATATGAATAAATGTATGTACATATTCCACAGTATGGTATGCAACCAGCTTACTAGAGAATTGTTTCATAGATTTTTGCAAATTTAATGGTGTTGCTACTGCTTTTTAATTATAAGTTCTATAAGTTATCACAAGGATCCAATATGTCTTGTCAAGCTGTGGCGTCACTGTCTTTTTCTTGTGTGCATTCGAACTCCTGCCAGAATGAGTGGCTAAAACCTCCCTTGGCCAGACCGTGTCCATTGTCAGCATACTGCTATAGTCACTTAATAATTGAAGAATTTCAGACAAAAGTCTTTTGCACATTGTTCAACTTAACTGTGATAGCCTTCTTAACCTCCGTCTGAGTTGTGTTGAACCATTTGCAGACCTATTCTGAAAGAAAGACATTGTGAATTTCAATTAATTGTACATGTCTACAAAAATGCAAAATGATGAAGGAAAAATTGTCTAATGAGATCAATTATAATCATTGCACCGATTCTATTTTGAGCAATTCATAGCCTTTTTTAGTTAACTGAATTTTTTTCAAAGACAAGGTATTAAAGCTGGATAATTTGTAATACAAAATATATAAAGAACATGAACATATTTCATAGGACCAAGCCCACAGGAACAATCAGAAACGAATTTTAAAATGCAGAAATCCGCAGTGGAGAAACCTCTACTCTGGTTAAATATGCAATTGGGCCATTACAGAGCTGCCAGGGCCAAAAAAAAGTCCCAAAAACTCATAGAAAACTAATTTCCGAGGGTAAACAGTAATTCCATATTCTCACCTGTCTTTGCTTCACCTAAATCATCAGTCCAAACCACAAAAAAGCAACCCCCAAGTTAAAATTTATAGCCTTTGTGTAAGCAAAATGGTCAGATTTTCACAATGGACATTTCATTTCCATTATGTATAGGTTAGCAAAAAATAATTTTAAACAAACTATGGTGTTTACCTCACATTAAGGGTTGAAAAGAAATTGAAGGGAAAGAAAACTTGGCAAATAAACGATCCTGAAGAACATGTGAGGTAATGAAATTTGCCCTGACAGCCCCTCTAACATGTTAATTGTATGTTATTTATAAGCATGGGTCTTTCTCAGTTATATATCATGATGGTCCCTTGGAGGCAGTTGTGGATAACATTTAATAGATAATTTTTAATAAATCACAAACCAAAAGTTAAATGAAATGTAATTTTTTTTAGATTCAACTGCATTTAAAGAAATAAATGATGAGCAATTGATCACAGTTTTATATGAAATAAAGAAACGTACTAAACAGTGATTGCATTATGTATATCCTTGTTTCTTTGTTGGCTAAAAAGGAAGCTATACATTATAAACTATAACTTGTTTAATGTAATATAGGTATGATGTTTACAAGGTACACTACAAATTAGATCAATTATCTCATTTTCAATTTGATTAGATGCCCAAATGATCCAATGCATTACTGTAATACATACCTTCCTAAATCCGATTTTTCTACACTCTGTACCCTTCCACTATGCTCCTGAATTTAAACTGTCTTGATACAGGCCTACCCAACTACCAGCACCGAATGATCCTGAATTCACCGGTAGATCAGACCACACTACCAGTTTTCAAGGTGTGTGTCAGATCGCATTATACAGTATCATACCCTAACCAAATTTTGAGTGGTGATGCAATACTTTTCAACCCCGCTGAGAATCATCACTATCACATCGAGTACTAGGCAAGAGCGGTGTCGCGTCTGATACTGTGTAATGCGATCTGACACACACCTTGAAAACGGGTAGTGTGGTTTGGTGAATTCAGGATCATTCGGTGCCGAGTCTGGTAGTTGGGTAGGCCTGTGATAGCTGTATACTCATTTGCTGCTTGTCTCATATATACAAAGACTTTGACAGGATACCACACATCTGATAACACCTAATAGGCGGTCACTGTTACTAGTGTAACAATAGCTACAGGAGTAGTGACCTACTAATAGGTGCCAGGCTAACAAAAGAAATTCACAGTTGTTGAATCTGTGGTTATGGCTGGTGAAGTAGGGCATTCTCTAGCTAACATCAGTTGACTGTTAAACCTTACAAATGATTGGGCATGGTTTATAATAAAATGTATCTTTATAAACATATTAATTTGTCCTCGTTTACCATTCTTTATGAGGGACAGTATTAATGTTCACTTACTTTTACATTATATTTTATATATTAGGCAGGATTGCACTTTCACTTTTTAAAACAGCCAAGGTCAAGTAAAATCTGATTAGATAAGGTTGACTTTCAATATAATAGAAGAAATATGAAGTAAGTGAATATGATCACACAAAAAGTAAAAATACATAATATTCTGATATTTAGACCAAATTCATAATTTTTCATATAACCCGGCCTTATAAAAATTCCCAATATGAATTAGCATAGGATTTCCTATAGGAATTCCTATAGAATTTCCTTTAAGATTTCCTATAGGATCCTATAGGAATTTTTGTAATGGTCTGAACATAAATTTAAAATTAAAATTATATACTGATATTTAGACTAGATTCATTATTTTTATTCAACCTGCCCTTATAAAAATTCCCTGTATGAATTAGCATAGGATTTCTTATAGGTTCCTATAGAAATTCCTATAAGATTTCCTATAGGATCCTATAGGAATTTTTGTAATGGTCTGAACAAAAATTTTAAAAAATAATTTCAGCTTCAATGATTTGGTACAAAAACATTCCTAATGATAAAATATTTCTCCATAAAAGATTACTTTACAAATGATCATTTTTTTCAAGTTTTCTATAAAAATTAAAGAATTTCTATAGAATCCTATAGAAGACTATAAGATTGTGCATTATAAACAATAAAAGACTTTAATAGTGATATATAATTGACAATTCAACTGATAAAATTGACCTATATCAAATATTTATTGTTTAGAATGATATTTGTTTATAAGATATGCATTTTTCTCAAGATTTTAACTTACAACAATTTCCTATAGGATCCTATAGGAAATCCTATAGGAAAGGATCCTATAGGAAATTTTCGTAAGGGTTGGCGAAAATTTCACGTCTCCCTCCTCAGAATCTCCATAACAGTCGGCCATGCTGCTTTGTTTACATAGCTTGGCCTGATGGGAAGGTGACGTGACCCCCTTTCCGTTGCTTTCATTTGTTTTAAAAGGCTCGAACGGCGGGGCTATTCGTTTTGATATATCGACATAAATACTATCGGGATTATCTATATGTTGGCGCATCTCTCGTTTGCCGAATTTATTGTGGATATTCTTTAACTGTTTATCTTCATGCAACGTGAAAATTGTTTGGCCCTTTGGCCAATTGAAGGAAAGAGCTTTTCTAAACGCCTTTATTCGTATCAGGTGGGGGACTAAAACTCGTGGTCAACTGTCACGCAGTATTTTGAAATAAATCGTAGAAATATACAATTAATGCTGCTCACCCTTGGAAAACAAAAAATAAAACCCCATAACGTCATGCAATAATAGCAAATAATGGTCTAAAATAACTCATACTATGTTTTTATACTTTTATTACGCAATAGTTTGTATCTCACGTGTAAATACGTGTGACATGTACCTTCTAAACACTTTAAGAGGGCCTTTAGGTAGTATATTTACCATAGACAGCGGGGGAGTGTTATCTTAAGCTAGCTCGTGTTTACCGGATTTAACGAGACAGCTTGGAAAATTTGGGCGAAAAGTAATAACCGATATGCATTCTGGACATTCAAAGCAAATTATAGGTTCAACGTACACTTTATCGGCTTCATAAAACACACGCACACTTTTATTAATTAAACGTTTGGATTACTTTTCCTATCTTGAATTTTCATATAAAAAGAAAATACCAAAATGAAAACAAAAAGGACAAAATGAACGTGATATCGTATGCACATGTACATGTATAAGCCACAACTTCAATTGTTTATATCGGTGTGCCAATTCATGTTATGTGAGGCAAATTGAAGATACAAAAAAGTTAACAATTTCACAATTTGACAAAAAACATCATTCATTTCTTTTTCTTTTGTCAGTTTCATGTTCAAACTCTCAGTGGGTTGGGTATCCAAGAGGCAACTCTCGTACGCAGTTTAAACTATCCTGCACCAAACAGACATGGGCATTCGCTCACAAAGTCTGCCAGGATTTAGGGGGAACCCTCGCCGTGGTTGACAGTAGGGACGAGAATAAATTTTTGTCCGATTTGATAAAGAACGTGGGGGAAGCGTGGGTCGGCTACACTGTCAGAAGATCGTCAGTTTCCTGTAAACCAAGGTAACTACAAAAAATTAAGCTGTTTACCAAATTATGTTAATTTAAAGATATTTACAGGCATATATGTATCCTTCACTAAAATGTGAAAAGTTAATACATCTAACAGCGAATATATATCAATCACAGACATAGGGTATTAATACAATGTATCAAGGTAGAGTATATACATTTGTCCTCTTGTTTAGCGACTGCTTAGTGAAAGAAAGATTGTTGTGCTATATCATATCACTTTTTTATATCTTATCACTTTTTAAACTTTATTGTTGCAGTCAAAATAAAGAAAAAAGGTATGTTTATATTATGACGGATCCCTGGGAGACACAGTGTGGCACATGCCCTATCCATATATCTCCTCTGATACCTCAAATATAAATTTAAGCTTTCTCCCCAACAATAATTAATTATTAATAAAATAGTAAATAAAAGCACGACAAGAGAAAATGGTCAATTTTATACATGCTCCCCCCAACGCCAGCAGCAATATCCCGGATACTAAATTACAAACAGAGACTACGGGGGAAATAATAAACGAAGATCATAGTCAATCAATAGAGTCATATAGATAATTTTCTTAACCAATTTGAACATCCCAAAGTACTTTTACGCATACGATGGAGGGTAGGGCAAATTTAGGGTCTGACCTAGAACGCAGTCGAAGAAGGATATTGCCTGAAATATAAATCATATGAAGCATATAGATTGGAACTGAATATTTCTTTAAGCGTGTGTATGATCGTCATCTTGGTTTAAGGCTTGGTCTTTGTCTTTGATTTTCAGTTCTGTAACGGGAACTTACTACAGCTATCTGGCCATTTCTGACGACAGGTGTAAGACTAGTGAGTATTTCAGTACATTTGTATTTGTTTTCCCACTCGGGTCTTTTATCAATCATTTTGGGCCAAGACTCACACAGGTCAATGTTTGTTTTAAAAGATAAATGATAGTTTTTTTTTTTTCTCAAATAGACCTAATGTACCTTTTCCCCTTGGTAAAAACAGAACTTTGATGAGTTTGTGAGCATTTGGCCGTATAAATACTTTTATTAATTTTCAAGAACATTTTTACACTTATTAACGTGTTTACAAACTGACACAAATGCCTTCGTGTTCTTTAAGAAAGAGGTAGCACATGTGGGTATTTAAAAACAACCGACACTTCAAAAATACGAGATGATGACTGCAATGAATTACGGCGGTTTGTTTGCGAGAAGCGGGCAGGTAAATATGTTTTCCTTTTTTTCCATTCCTTATGGTGTTCAGCATAGTCTTCGTTTTGTTGTGAAAAAGATTTAAATGGAAAGCCTATCAGCCAGAAAAAAGATCAGAACGGACATTGAAATATTCTATATCATCTGCTAGACAGCTAAGACACATAGAGGTTACGTTTGGACGAATGCTGAAAATCAAGGGTGGTAAAATTAGTATAATTAAGTTTGATTGATAATAGGTTATTCTCGGTGTTCTTGAAAACGTCCAAAATTTTGCATAATATATGGATTTTATAATAATAATAATAATAATAATATTATTATCATTATTATTATTATTATTATTAAGACGTAATCTATCAATCCTGGTAGGCTTGACTGCCTCTTTTGTACCAAACCGTTGTTACATTATCTGGTATGTTTCACGGTTGATCTGAAGCCACGCCCTAATTCATAACTGGACATGGGATCGATTGAATATTTTGCCCTTTTCACAGAAAGTGCATCAACTTCAAGACCAACATCAACAGCAACGGTGTGTTCTGCAAACCCCTGTAAAAACGGCGGAAAATGCAAGGAGGCTGGTAATAAAAGCTCTATCTCGGGGTTCGTCTCCGCTTTATTTAAACCGAAGGGGAATTCTAGTTCCGCAGAGAACACTGGTTATAGTTGTGAATGTCCTGCTGGCTTCGGTGGCAGCAACTGTGAAAAAAGACGTAGGTATACATGTAGTTTACGTGTTTTGTGCAAAACGATCCAAAAAGATCACAAATAATTAAAGGTGATAATTTCCTATATAATTTTTCAGAAATTAACGAAAAAAAAAAAAATAATAAAAAGGAGGATTAATCGACATCATGATGCAATTAAAATTTTTCATGATATTTCCCACTACCCAGAATGCACGATGCCTTCAAGTCCATCCAAAACCATAACGATTCAGGACCGAAACAACGTAGGAGAAAACATCATCTACAGGTGTTACTTTGGTTACACAGTTGTTGCTGGGGATCTCGAGCGAAGATGTGAAGTTCAAGGATCGTCAACTAAATGGAGTGGGTCGGCACCAACGTGTGTCCGTAACGGTAAATGCGCTGCTTTTGTTTAAAATCGGTAACAGTTTACTTTGATATATTTATTGTGAATGGAACACCCTACATCGCAATAGAGCGTTTTAGATTGGAAACATATTTTATGCATAACAATCAAATCAAATTGATATGATTTGGCTCATGAACGCGCGTGCGTGTGTGTGTGTGTGTGTGTGCGTGTGTGTGTGTGTGTGTGTGTGTGTGTGTGTGTGTGTGTATTTTGTCTTGCAAGATTGAAATCCAGGCAGTTTTAAAATCCGATTAGGCAAGACTAATTGTGAAAAGATTAATCACGTCCATAGTAAAGCAATATTAGTAATAGAATATTTAGTTTAGTACATCTTTTATTAACTATCTTGCATATGGAGGAATACAGAACAATTTTATTTTTATTACTTTTTCGCCTCACAGAAGCTTTCGTAGGGCTGTATAACAGCCCTGTATGTATTTTGATAAACATTTTGAAAATTCCGAGCTTCCTACATGACGCTATGAATTAAACAGTTTCGGGGGAATGGAAAATTCTGGTACCAACGGTAAGGGAAATGCCTCTCTTACAACACGTCGTGCGTGCTAAGAGATCGTGCGTCCATCGTTGTCGCAGGATGAAAATTAAATCGCCGCGGACGTATGTCAGGCCTACCCAACTACCAGACTCGGCACCGAATGATCCCGAATTCACCGGTAGATCGGACCACACTACCCGTTTTCAAGGTGTGAGTCAGTACGCATTTCACAGTATCATACCCCGAACAAATTTTGAGTGGTGATGCAATACTTTTCAACCCCTGAGAATCGTCACTATCACATCGCGTACTAGGCAAGAGCGGTGTCGCGTCTGATAATTATTGTTTCGCTTGGTAAAAGCAAGAGCCAGACTAACTAGTTATTAAGTAAATATGGATACTGACGCCAAGATAATCCATATGCTATATTGTAATCTTACATATCTAATGGTCAATTTCCATCTATTCCAGAGTGCTTTAGATCCCCCTGTCAAAATGACGGTAAATGTACAAACACTGCTGACGGATACAAGTGTTCTTGTCCAACTGGTTTTACTGGAAGAAGATGTGACGTAAACATTAACGATTGTGATCCTAACCCATGCCTTTCAAACGGAAGATGCTTAGACGGTATAAATAAGTACGTTTGCCTTTGTAATGTTGGTTTCACTGGGAAACACTGCCAGACAAACATTAACGAGTGCACATCGAATCCGTGTAAACATGGCACTTGCCGCGACCTTAAGGCTGCATACGCTTGTCATTGTGATCATGGGTTCACCGGTGTCCATTGTGAAACGAATATAAACGAATGCGCATCCCAACCTTGCAAAAATGGCGGCAGATGTGTCGATGGAGTGAATGGATTCCAATGTACCTGTCCAGCTGGGTTCACTGGTATCCATTGTGAAACGAATATAGACGAGTGTTCCTCCCAACCTTGTACAAATGGCGGAAGTTGTGTCGATGAAGTCAATGGATTCAAATGCACTTGTCCAGCTGGGTTCACTGGTGTCCAGTGTGAAACAAATATAGACGGATGTGCCTCCCAGCCTTGTGAAAATGGCGCCTTCTGCGCAGATAAAGTCAATGGATTTGCTTGTGAATGCTTATCGGGATATTCCGGTTTAACTTGCAATGTGAATGTAAATGAATGTTCCTCGAACCCGTGTCTCAAAGGACTTTGCATAGATGCAGTGAATGGATACAAATGCCTCTGTCCGGCTGGTTTCACTGGCAAACGTTGTGAAACAAACATTGATGAGTGCGCCTCTGGTCCTTGCAAAAATGATGGCGGATGTGTTGACACAGTCAATGGATTCAAATGCACCTGCCCAGCTGGGTTTACCGGTGTCCAGTGTGAAACGAATATAGACGAATGTGCCTCTCAACCTTGCAAAAATGGCGGCTTTTGTACAGATGAAGTCAATAAATTCAAATGTGATTGTGTGGCCGGGTATACGGGTTTGACCTGTGAGACAGACGTAGACGAATGTTCTTCTACTCCTTGTAAGAACGGCGGTAAATGCAATGATGCTGTTAATGGCTACAGTTGTACTTGCCGTGGTGGATGGACCGGTCCGTTATGTGAGGTTGCCATTGATGAGTGCTCATCTATCCCGTGTCAACACAACGGTTTATGTAAAGATGAGATCGACGGCTATACGTGTACCTGCCAAAGAGGATATACTGGCAATAACTGCCAATTGGACATAGATGAATGCAAATCGTCGCCTTGTCAAAATGGTGCCACATGCAGAGACGCCGTCAACAAATATAGCTGTGAATGTCTGCCTGGTTATACTGGCTCTGAATGCCAGACCAATGTTGAAGAATGTGTGTCTAACCCTTGCAAGAACGGTGCAACATGTATTGATAGTGTAAATGGATTCACGTGTTCATGCAAACCTGGATTTGCCGGTCTTACATGCCAAACCAATGTTGATGAATGTGCTTCTAACCCTTGCAAGAATGGTGCATCATGTATTGATGGTGTGAATGAATACACGTGTGCCTGCAAACCTGGTTTTACCGACCCAACATGTGGAACCAATATCGATGAATGCGCATCTAACCCTTGCAAGAATAGTGCAACATGTATTGATGGTGTGAATGGATTTACATGTTCATGCAAACCTGGTTTTACCGACCCTACATGTAAAATCAATATCGATGAATGTGCATCTAACCCTTGCAAGAATAGAGCAACGTGTGTTGATGGCATAAATGGGTTCACATGTTCATGCAAACCTGGATTTGCCGGCCTTATGTGCGAAACTTACGTTGATGAATGTGCATCTAACCCTTGCAAGAATGGCGCAACGTGTATTGATGGTGTGAATGAATACACATGTGTCTGCAAATCTGGATTTGCCGGCCTGACATGCCAAACCAATGTTGATGAATGTGCATCTAACCCTTGCAAGAATAGAGCAACGTGTGTTGATGGCATAAATGGATTCACATGTTCATGCAAACCTGGATTTGCCGGCCTTATGTGCGAAACTAACGTTGATGAATGTGCATCTAACCCTTGCAACAATGGTGCATCATGTATTGATGGCATAGATGGATTCATATGTTCATGCAAACCTGGATATGCCGGCCTTATCTGCGAAACTAACGTTGATGAATGCGTATCTAACCCTTGCATGAATGGTGCAATGTGTATTGATGGTGTGAATGAATTTACTTGTGCATGCAAGCCTGGATTTGCCGGTCTTACATGTGAAACAAATATCAACGAATGCGCATCTAACCCTTGCGTGAATGGAGCAACATGTATTGATGGTGTGAATGGATTCACATGCTCATGCAAACCTGGATTTGTTGGCCCAACATGCGAAACCAATATTGATGAATGTGAGTCTAATCCTTGTAAGAATAGTGCAACATGTTTTGATGGTATAAATGGATTCACATGCTCATGCAAACCTGGTTTTACCGATGCTACATGCGAAACCAATATCAACGAATGCACATCTGACCCGTGTCAGAACGGAGCAACATGTGTAGATGGCGTTAACAGGTATAACTGTGTATGTCTGGATGGGCATACTGGTTCTTTGTGTGAAATCGATATAAACGAATGCGCATCCAACCCCTGTCTCAATGGAGGAATGTGTGCGGATGGCGTAAATGGGTATACATGCATGTGTCTCGCAGGGTTTTCAGGCTATAACTGTGAAACCAACGTTGATGAGTGCGAATCAAACCCTTGCCAAAATGGCGGCAGTTGCAAAGATGCAATCAGTGGATACATCTGCACCTGCCCGTCCGGTTTTACAGGATCAAACTGCGAGACTGATATCTATGAGTGTGCCTCTAATCCGTGTAAGAATGGTCTTTGTTTCGATGGAATAAACAGTTTCACTTGTATGTGTAGCTCTGGTTTTGCTGGTCCCACTTGCGAAATCAACATAAACGAATGTGCCTCCAACCCTTGTAAGAACGGCGCAACTTGCACCGACGATATTGGCAGGTACAAATGCAATTGTTTAGCGGGATATATTGGTTTGCATTGTGAATCCAATGTCGATGAATGTTCATCTAATCCCTGTGGTAGCGGAGGTACCTGCTTGGATGGTGTAAACGGATACACGTGTACATGTCCAGTTGGTTATACAGGGACTAACTGCCAGACAAACGTCGATGAATGTGCGTCTAACCCCTGTGGTAGCGGGGGAACCTGCTTGGATGGTGTAAACGGATACACATGCACATGTCCAGTTGGTTATACAGGGACTAACTGCCAGACAAACGTCGATGAATGCTCATCTAATCGCTGTGACAATGGGGGAACCTGCTTGGATGGTGTAAACGGATACAAGTGTAACTGTCAAGTTGGTTATACAGGGACTCACTGCCAGACAAACGTCGATGAATGTGCATCTAACCCCTGCAGCAAGGGACTATGTCTCGACGGAATCGACAGTTTTACTTGTCTCTGTCAGGCTGGATATGCCGGACCAACCTGCCTGATAGACATTGATGAATGTTCCTCCAACCCGTGCTTAAACGATGGTACTTGTGTGGATAAAGTGGACGAATACACGTGTATTTGTCCTGCTGGTTACAGTGGAGACACGTGTGGAGTGTTACTAACTACCAGTGCCAGTGCCACCACGATTCTGCCCACCACGACGGTTACAAAGACGACAAAGGGTGAGTATATATATATATATATATATATATATATATATATATATATATATATATATATATATATGCATTGGCTAAAGGAGTATACGTACATCTTCAAATTGGAGATAATCATTTGTCTAGAATGGATTAAGATTACGATTTACCTACTACCAAGTAGTTCTACCTTTGAAAAGATAATGGAACTGGAAATTAACTGAAAGTGAATACTTTAATTCATCAAGTTAAATTATACTGCGATAATGAGAAAAATAAAACTAAAATCTGACGTTGAAATGGAGATCAAGACGTTTCGACCTTATGGCAGGGTTTTCTACACAGTGAAGGGAAGAACGTCACCACGCGTCATTGGAAACAACTCAAAATGAGTTGACCCGGGACGTTAAGGTCTCCGTTTCAATAAGTATTAGATTAAACTATTTTCTCATCATCTCTATTGTAATGAGCTAGTATATATAAATAATTAAACATTTGGCATCACGTGTATTTCTAATGGTTTCAAGATCCTTGCCATCCGAACCCATGCTTAGAAAAAGAACCAGGACAACCAATGATGTGCCAACCTTTTAACGGGGGCTATGGATGTTTTCCACCCAATGGTGAGTGCTAGAAAACAACATGGGGACTGAAGATGCTTTTGAAGCTTATAAAGCTCATGTCAGTCTAAGGAATTTATCAGTATCGCACTGATAAATAGTTTATATTGGCATTATCAGACAGTATATTTACCATAGGCATGGGGGGCATGATAGTGCTGTTCATAGCAGCCATGATTCAATACATCCACTACGTTTGGCCCGAGACTGGGAATGAAGGCTGGGTATACCATAAGGTAATTTAAATTTGATTAATAATAGGTGATAAAAAAATCTTCTTGAAAATACCAAAAAATTAGCATATCTGAGTCACAAAAAAGGATATAGAGACGAATATACACAAGGATCGTTCATATTTCTATGTAAACATTTGTTTTTTAAAACTTAGCATTTGGGCAAGACGCAACCTAGTAAGCCAATGTCCACAGTCACAATTTTACAAGTTATCAATTCGACAGGAAGCAAACTCGTGGTCAGTATTTTGGAATAAAACGTAGAAATATCCATAGGTGCTGTTTACCCTTAGAAATCATAAAAAATATAGAAACACATTTAGATAATATGGCACTAGGCCCATAATACATTGTACTAGTACTGTTTTGCTGCATGTATCACATGTATTACACAGCAGTTTGTATCTCACGTATATGTGCATGTGGCACGTTCCTTCTAAATACACTTTAATAGGGTTTTAAGAGAGTGCATTTACCACAGTTATCGGTGATGTGTTATTAAAACCAGTTCGTGTTTACAGGCTTTGAAGAGATAGCTGGGGAAATGTTGGCGAAAAAATAACAAATATGCATTAAGCACATTGACAGCAATTTATCATCACTAATTCCTCGTTTTATGAGTTAAAATAGAGACTCGTCTTTTAATTATAGGCTGATTTGTAAGCGGGCCCTGACTTGGATCGATTTAATGTTTTTGTCTTTTTCACAGGAAGTACATCTACAACAGCGCCATGTTCTGCAAATCCCTGCAAAAGCGGCGCGCAATGTAAGGAGACTGATTATGGCGCTACCGGTACGTTTAAAAACCAGCTCGGTGACTTCCAATGTATATGTCCTCCATTTTACACTGGCAAGTATTGTGAAAACCTAATCGATTTCTGTCAGTCCAACCCATGTCAGCATGGGTCCACTTGCGCTCCGAAGCTTGGGGGCTACAACTGCACCTGTCCAGCCACCCACAAGGGAACCCATTGCCAAACCCGTGTCAACCCTTGCACCAGCTCCCCCTGTCTTCATGGCGGACGCTGTATCACACAGCTCGATGGGACCTTCAATTGCACGTGCCCTAAGTTGTGGACCGGGACCCGCTGTGAGCGATGCCTGTGTCAGAACGGAGGTAGATGTGACTACAGTCCCACTGACGGCCACGTGTGTCGCTGCCAAGCTGGGTTCATCGGGAAGAAGTGTGAGACTCAGGAAAATGAGTGCAACAGCTATCCATGCTGGTATGGCACATGTATTGACTTGGTTAACGATTATAAATGTGCCTGTGACCCTGGCTACACAGGCAAAGACTGTAACGTCAAGTCTGGCAGTTTGATTGGGTAAAATATTGGAAGAGTTAAATACCCTTTTCACCTCGAGCGGTACACTTTTCTGTGTGATACTAGTTTGAAAGTGTGTCAACTATGTAGCCATGCAGGCAGTAACGTAAGATAGATCGCCTATAGGGTATTGTAACCTTTATTGCCATCTATACCGAAAATGATGTTTTCCTGCATCTAATAAATCAGAAATGCATCTATCTTTGTTCTGATTTAAAACGAAAATCTCAAAGAAAATCTACCAGAAAATCTAAACCATCGGCGTTTGCAATGCATAAGCATAGGCAACTCAAAGCTTTAATCGTCAATTTAACACCTTTCTATTTTGAGGTGAGACAGCAATCGGGATGCGGCGTAACTTTATCCCTGAACAGAATTTTATCTCAAAATTGGCAGTTTACCACAAGTGTATGGCTGTAATGCAGTGTCGTCATTTTTCTTTTAAAACGGCATACATTTACCGAGGGAGGGTGCTATCATAGTTGTTGAGACGGTATAAGAGTGGTGCTTAAAATTGTTAAATTATCATCACCATTAGATATATAAATATTATTCGTCAAAACGCGGTTTTAATTTCGTTTTTTCTCCGTTCTTCGCTTTTAGGTTTACGCTCTGTTGTCTTCAAAAACGTTTTGCCGCACGCACAATTCATTCACTGCGCGCGCACCCTTTACTACTAGTACTATCAGGGTTTCCTAACCATTGTGGCCATTGCATCATTCGACTTTGTGTCAGTGCAAAGTTCCCGAACGTTAAACGTCTTATTTACCTCTGTTGACATGCCATTGCCCTCTCTGTTATAACCCTACTTTTATTCGTGCAAGTTTTGTGCCGTACGTACTTCCTTGTTTTTATCTCTCTCATGTGCTAAAAAGTTTTTTTCTTCGGATCGTCCGCTGCATTGACTTGTTACGCCTGGTACGCCTGTTCACTCGACCTTCACCGATGGAAAGTTTGAGCAGTTTTTCCACGCTTGTTCCCGCCCGTTCATTCATATGCTAGCATTTGAGTAACGTGATACGCTAATATTGTATGTTACAATCGCGGGATGTAAATGCGAATTTTAGTTCTTTATTTCTACATACTGGGCGCATATTAGACGTTATATTCGAAATAGATCTTGTTTATTTGGAGTGTTTGATGCTGAGAAAGTGCTCTTTTTGTGAATAATTTCTAAGTAAAGCCGTTTTGTATGCTCCTTTAAAAGTTTTTAACAGAAAAATCAGAAAAATCAACACTAAGTTTAAACAAGAATAAGCTCAATCAACTTAAACGGTGGCTATAGACGTAGAAGTTTCCAAGTGTAAATCAATATATAAATTTTCCACAGAATAAAAAGAATGCAAATTTGGCCCATTGTATACTGTCATAATCTCCACATATGACTTTTGGCCAGGCTTCTACCGTATACTAACTTCGATTAATTCCTTTTGTTTCAGAGATAATTAGCTTTAATACTAATATTGATCACTCCTGTAAGTTTAAAGACAACGCAAGTATCTTGGTCTTCCTAAAATTGTGTTATTTTACGCATATTGTATATGTTGAAAAGAGAAAAAAACAGCATATCATTTGGAAAAAAATGGTCTAAAAATGATGTCTCTTTTCATCATAATAGCATACCAGTCGTTCAAAACAAAGAAAATACAGAAACAAACACAGATACATGTACTTATTTTGTTCTTTTTTTACAAAAGTTTTTTACAATATTTTGGCCCATTTGACCTTGAAACATAGGTCAAATATCAGTGCTTATTTCATACTGTCATAATCTCCACCTATGACTTTTAACCAGCCTCTGTATAACTTCGTAATTTCTTTGATTTGAGAGATATTTGGCTTTAAGAGTACAATATTGATCGCCCTTGTAAGCCCTACATTTTAATTTCTTACTTATAAAATAGGAAGAAATTGTTCACCAGCCAATCACTATGCAGGCAACAAAGACCAATAACGGGAGCAACGTCCCTATCCGTCCCTTGAAAGAAGACCCCAAATGGTACGTACGAACTGATGAGGGTGATGAAACAACCTATTGGGATTGCTGTGGCGTGTGTTATTTTGTCTTGTTTTACCAAACTACTGATTTGTTTGTCCTGTCTGGCCAGTCTTAGATGTCAGTTCAGTGGTGGCTTATTGGCTGGTATTACGGTGTAAATCGAATATTCGCTGCGAGTCCTGCAGGCAAGCCTAAATTGTACACACACTTCAATACGCGCGTTGTGTGTGCAGGTTGAGAGAACAAAATTATACATGTAGGCCGAGTTGGTTTAAAAAAACCATCCCCTACAAATCAATCAGACTAGTCACCGACAAGTGGCGCCCTAGTTGAGGTGGATGGTGGTAGAGACCTAGTATACGGTTTGGAGTTGCTAATTGGAAACGCAATGGGAATTTGTGAGGCACGTGGTTACAAACAACTCACACTGAGAGGTTCAGACGTTCAAAACCATGATAAATGTTTAATTCCAATGTTGGCTTGATGATATGGTCAATATACTTAAAACAATTTTCCCGCTTTTCATATTGAAATGCACAAGTTTAGTCTAAATCTTCAACAAAGTTATTAATTAGTTAGCATGAAGAACACGTCATTATAATTTTGCTGGAGCTCATTTAGCATCTGGAACTCATGCCGTTAGGAAGTCTTCTTAAAAATGGATTAAAATCAGCAGGCATCTTAATGTCATTATCGACATTGGGGCAGACAAAAAAGTAAACTAAATAACTTATATTTCATTTTTGTCGGACTATGAGAATATAACACAATTCAGGACTCTTAATAAATTTAGCAATGTACATGTAACAATTGATTTAGGCAGGTTTGCAACAAATCTACTTTGCAACTATAATCATATGCCTCTAAGTACATGCAGTTCATATGAATTATAACATGGACTTTGAAAACCTTATCAAATTGTCAAACACACTGTCAACAGGCAAAGAAAAAGTTGGAACAACCGTATTGCTGCTAATTAAATCTCAGAGCTGTAATGCTCTTCCCCGGGGCCTCAAAAAGTGTCCCCAGACAGAGAATGGTTTCAGTGCTATGTTCTCGTATACCATGAACATAAAAGGATGATCTGCTTTGAATTCCACAAGCTTCATTGCGGACGGGCCTCCCGTGGCTATTGCCGCTCCTGCATCCGTTCCTGCAAAATGCATTAACATTATTTCTTGATCCTTGTATGTACAGACGATAAACTAATACATAGATTAAAGAGTGGGCAGTTCATCAGATGATATTTATACTCATCAGCTCTGATAACATTGCTGACACCAACCAATTCAATTAGCGATAGCACTATCAATATTTCACAACATTTCCTTTCACTGATGATGGCCTATGATCTCTGTCTAGGGTGTATGACGATAAGGTGTTCGTTCTACGATAACTTTTGGGATACTTGTAAGTGCTTCACCTTTTGCATTAAATTAAGTCACAACTAAATGCAACAGGTTCTCCCATTTTAAGCTTCAATTACATTCACTGAATGCAAATAAAACGCTGCACAGACGTTGTAAATGTTAGAAAATGAATAATATAATTATATTATTATTTGTTTTACACTTCCATTTTGCCTTTTCATCAATCTTACACCTTTGATTAAAAAAAACAGAAATATTCTAGAAAATTATTGAAGGTCGATAAAAACAATGCAATTTTCTCTAAATAAAATTAAAATAATTTACTTTGAAATGTATATTCTTTTCTTGTCAAGCATTTTGTATAAATAAATAAAAATAATAAATAAATAAATAAATAAATAAATAGATATGTAAATCAGTAACAAACAGCAACTATCAATGTTTTTGAGGCGGTAGCTTTAGAGGAAGAATGAAGGATAATTGTCGTTTACTGGGAAGAGACAGATAACAACGTATTCTCCAATAACGAGTCAATCTAACGTTAGAGGTGAAGGTAAGGTAGATGCAACTTAAGCACTAAATCCATTTTTATGAAGATGTCAAGCGGGACTCTGAAATAACGGTGACAATGATTGATTTATGCCTTGTTTTGGCGTTTGCAAACGAAGAATATTAGTGCATAATTTATAATGCTGGTAATGCTACATTATTTCAGCATGTTGTGTGTTTTGTAGTGCACCTCTACCTACTTAACGAGAAGACGGGGAAGGGGGTGAGATATATGGTGACCCTAAATATTCACAGTTGTTTGTATGATACAAAGGTGACGCATGTGAATTGAGAGCAAATTCTTTAATATTCTCAGCGCGAAGAAAGACTATTTTGTTTCATACACTGAGACAAAGTAGATGGCTGCTGACTATTAAGTGTTAATTCTCAGAACTGTCTTTTCATTTACTTTTGCCACATCTTTTTTTTTTTTTTTTTTTTTTTTCCCCTTTTGCATTAGTTCCTTGGTCTGCAGCGGATGTCGTCCATGAAATTAAATCAGCGTGGCCTTATCGGTATTGTTTATTCAGAGGATTGCACCAAGTGCATGGCAGCATTACCCTCTCATCAATGGCACGAATGGTCGTTTAGTCTAGCATTTTCCTCTATGAAAATTCCGCCAGATGGATAAAAAACATAGAACTGTTTCAACTGAACAATTTTATAATCAGGTACTGGAAAAAATCGCACAGTGAACAAACAGTGATATATTGGTTTATAGAGCCACTTAAAGACTAGAGTAACGGTTTGTTTGTTTGGGCGTAGGGCCTTTACTATGGAAAAGCGTCACTTTTGCTGTTTTTTGTCTTCTCGTTAGTTTCTGGGTCTCCAGAGGATAAAATTAAATCAGTGTGGACTCATCAAACTTGTCTACTGAGAGGATAGCATCAAGTGCATGGCAGCATTTACCCTCCCACCAATGGCACGGAAACCTCTCGCGGTCATACGGACTTTTAGCTCAGCTTCAGTTTGTCTCTCTGTAAAATGAACCACTGACTAATGAATAAAAAAAAAAACAAAGACTTGTTTTAATATTTGAAAAATTTTATAAGCAGGTACTGAAAAAAAACACAAACAACAACGTCACAAATGAAGTGGTGATATTGGCTCTCAGATTTTTTGACAAAGTACGAAAAAATCCATGCCGAAGGTTCGTTTTCTGATACATACACCAGGTTTTGCGGTAGAAATCTGCGAAATTTACGAAAAACCCAGGTTTTTGTGGGATTTTAACTGAGTACAGAACGTGACAGCAGTCAGTTGTGGTGTTCCTTAATTGAGCTATTTATTACTTGTTTGCTGGGAAAAAACTTCGGTAATCGCCGACGTCAATAGCGTTATCAGGGCTATCAGCCCGGGAACATCCTTTCTGTAGTCTAAGCGAACACCATGCCTCCTTTGAGCCTGTAACAGTTTCACGGTCGCTTTCAAGTGAAAGGTGATTTTTTAGAAAATTTAGTTCATCGAATAAAACTCGACATAATAGAAGCCTCGTGGTGTATCCCGTCCTTGTTTCTTGATAGGCGAAATTTTGCAAACTCAAGCGGTTAAAACGTCTATGTAGCCGTGATTCAATTGTTAAAGGCAAAGCAGGCATTGTCATCAGAGATTGTAAAGCGCACCTGGTGCATCAAAAGAAGGTGCTAAATTCTTTTCGGATGGAACGACATTAAATAACTGATCTAAAATATACGTTTACTTTGTTTTTATGAATAAATAACGAAGAGAGTGTTAAGTTGACAAAGACAATGAAGGAAATGATGAATTAGCGATCCAATTTTATTTTAATAAAATGTAAGAAAATATTGATTTCGCAATTCAATTTTATATCAAGAAATATATGGCATCCTGCCCCAATAAATCGCTGATTTTACCTTTTAACACTTATCAAGACGTACGTAATATTTAGCAACTTGCCTTCTTTTCATAACAGTTGGACGATGCCACGGTAACACCTACACCATTATCGTGCACACACTTTGGTCCACATCTAGTTCTCCTCACAGACATGCAAAGTAGGCTGTTCTTAGTGCGATCCTGGTTCGCCTCAGGATAAAAAAACTCCACTGCCCGATATCAGATAAATAGTATTCTATTTCAAATAGTAATTTTGGTTAAGCTTTATGTTAATTAGAAAAAAAAGGATTAAACATTTGTTGGTGGATATCAAATAAGGTCAAAGACAGGTACGTCATTTTTTGCTACATGGAAACACACCTTAGATTTTGAAGACACCTAGAGAGATAGCTCACTTGCCCGATGCACCAAGGGAACAGAAGACATCAGGGATGGAAATACTTGTAAAGCTTTGGGTTTTTACAATTTTCTGTCCGATTTCCCTTGCTATATGGGGGAACGGCAGATTTTCACAAGGTAGCGTTCATATTTCTATATATACATTCCTCGTACCTGTACATTGTTTTTTTTATAATTAAGCGTTCTGAAAAGAAACAGTCTAGTAGTCCACTGTCGTCAGTGGCAATTTAACAAGTTATCAGTTACTATTTTGGAAACTTGTGGCCAAGTGTCGCACAGTATTTTGTTGAAAAAAACCTAGAAATATACAATTATTGGATAATGGCACATAATGGTCTAAAATACCTTATGATATGTTTTGCTACACGTACATGTAACACACATTACTTCGTATCGGACTTGTTTTTATGTGTGACACGTATGATATACCTTCTCTAGTCATATTAAAAGAGACTTGAGAAAATGTATTTACTTTAGGTGTTGGGGAAGTGTTGCTTGTGCATGTTTACAGAAAATTAAAGAGACAACTCGGAAAAAATGGGTTACTGGTTCCACGAACACTCTATCGCCTTCATAAATTAAAATACACACCATTCTATAAACAAAAGATCTACATTCCTTTGTCGTCACTTGGCTTTTCGTATGAAAAAAAGCAAATTCAAAAGAAAAAGCAGAATATTACCTTTATTTCACATGCACATGTAGGCCTATAAGCAGATTTCAGGCACACACACACACACACATACACACACACATACACACACACACGCACAAAAAAAAAAAGGCAAGACAACAGCCAATTATCTCTTTGTCAGGTTTATGTTCAAACTCCCGGTGGGTTGGGCATCCAAGAGGCAATCCTCGCTCGCTCTATAGACTACTCTGCAGCAGACAGACATGGGAAGAGGCTCAGAAAGCCTGCCAGCGTTATGGGGGATCCCTTGCCGTGGCTGACAGTAGTGACGAGAAGAATTTTTTGTTCGGTATGATAAAGGACGTGGGAGAAGCGTGGGTTGGTTTCAGGATCAGAAGATCGTCATTAACATGTAAACCCAGGTAACTGTTATAATGAGGAATGACGACAGCAGTTTGGAGCTTTCGAACGTTTTTTCACCGACTCTTGCTTCTTACAACTTCACAAATATTTATACTCAATTTCTCCGTACTGATCACGCATTTACTTGTTTTCTTTTCCATTGTCTTTGCGTGATTACAAAATATTTTCCATTCTCATGTTGCAAGTCACTATGCAACATTTCCTTATTAGGTAATCCCTAAGAAACTTGTTTTCAATTAAAGATATCTAAAATATTATTTGGATTACTCATATTTGGACCTTATCCAAAACTCAGTTATCATGTGATAAATGCATGATCAAAATTAAAATATGTCATGAAATTAACCAATCACATTAACTGTTACTGACTTTGACCTTTTCCATCTTTTTCTGACACTAAAAACATGTTCTACACTTGTTGACTCTTGGAGAAACTTAACTTACACTCAATAACTCTTTGTCTTTTTACTCTTTTGATTCCGCTTTAATTGCTATCTGTAATTAGTGAAAGTGTAAGTAATTTGCTTTACAACATACACCCCTTCTTCAAAAGAATTCGTCCTCGAATTCTAAAACTTTACAACATACGCTCCTTTTTCATTTTTTCTAAAGCAAAGCAAATACTAAATAACACAAAATACATAAATTTTCAAAAAGATTAAATGATAAGATCACATATATGTCATCAATTTAAATGTTATACGCAAGTTCGTCAATTTCTGCAAAATGAAATAAAATAATAATGAAAGAAAATAATGATTATCTTCCTTAAATACTTCATTTCTACCACAAAGTCATGCAAAAATATAACTAAGAAAAGTAATTCTATATAATTAACTTATACATAAAGTTAAAAACACATTCGACATGAAACTAAAATATATAACCCGAAGGAAGATAATGTAATAACTTTTTAAGAAAATGCAATTCTTCGTGGATATAGTTCGTATTGTCATTTACACCATTTAATGTGTGGCCCAAGAGCAAAGATACTTTTTATCAGTTTTCTCATGAGGATATCGTAATTAATGACAATATCGAAATATTTTGCTCTCTTATTATGGCTCTGACACATCCTATTAACCGGTTTCTCTTTTATTGGTTGTCATTTTAGATATAGTAGGAATGCGCTACGTAAGACAAACTACAATTAAGATAATTAATTGTATTTATGTAGGAAATGGTTTGTTTTTAGTGGTGGTAATAGCTTTGTTGGTAATCCATCTACGCTTTGTTTATAGGAAGTAGTCTGGGTTTAGGTCTTGTGTCTGCACATTTTGATCTTAAGTAGTTGACCAAGGCAAGGTGATAACAGATGTCCAGGGTCAAATTGTCTTAGCTGCTGTGTATCTAGGCACACAGTTAATTTTATATGAGTTTTAGGAAACTACTTCTTGCGAGCTGCATTAGCGAGAAGTCATTCAGCCTTTTAGCTGCGATGATATGTACACGCAATTTCAGCAGCTTCACAGTATTATAATTTCTTGCGTTTCTTTATTTTAATTTTACATTGGTTACCAGCCATCAACTTTTGTGATTTCAAGATTTGGGGACGGCCAGTTTCTTGATACTTGGTGACTGTATTTTCTTCGGATATTATTCTGTTTTTCCAAGCCACCAGTTTTGTTATCAAGTTTCGGCGACGGCTGTTTCCTTTTATTTGGGAGACTTCAACTTCAAGTTCTTGGATCATACACAGGCCAGTAATTTTATATTATCTTCATTTCCCCCTTATTCACGTGTTCTAATAATCAGATTTATAGTCTGTCATGTGCTGCAGTTGTTAATTAATTTGTTTAGATGTCACTTTATCGTGTTATTCTTTAAAAATTTTGTTTTCCTCTTTGTGTGTAGCTATTTTATTCATATTGATATTTTTACCGGGCCAGGAATTCCGCTGTTTTTACATTTTCGGCTGTCGTTGACATGCCGTAATCTGTACGTTTCTGTCTTCATATTGTTTCCGTGTCCGCATTACCAGGTGCCGTGTTTTTATGGGTTTCTGGTCGACTAGGCTACATGCATTTTTGGAGTTGTTATGCTCTTTGTTTTGGGTGTACTTCCCCGTTGTTTACTTGTTCTGGGTGTATTTCCCAGGTGTTTAATTGTTTGCCTAGTAGTGAGAGCCCTGTGTGGTATCTGGTATACTAGGTTCTGGGAGTTTTTCCCAGGTGTTTAATTGTTTGCCTAGTAGTGAGAGCCCTGTGTGGTATCTGGTATACTAGGTTCTGGGAGTTTTTCCCAGGTGTTTAATTGTTTGCCTAGTAGTGAGAGCCCTGTGTGGTATCTGGTATACTAGGCTCTGGGAGTATTTCCCAGGTGTTTAATTGTTTGCCTAGTAGTGAGAGCCCTGTGTGGTATCTGGTATACTAGGTTTTTATTTTGGGGAGTTGTTATACTCCTGGTTTTTGGGGAGTCACCCAGCTGTTTGTGTGTTTGTCTAGTCAATTTTTACCGGATATCCCTGTTTTCAAATGCAAGGCTGAGCTGAGGCTGTTGCCTGCTTGGATAGGCTCTGGCGGCGGACTAGGACATATAATATATATATAAATTTTTTTTGTTACACTTTTAATAAAACTATGGCTTATGGCATATCTACTCAGGCTATTTGTGGGTAGATGCCGTTTACTTTATTTACCTGGCCCGAAGAATTTTCTTTCTGATTATGTCATATGTACATTCAGTTGCCTTAGTGTGACCTTATTAGTTTCCTTTGTCTTTAGTTACTATGCCTCCCAAGACCACTCCCGGGAGGAGTAGGCGGCCGAGGATGTCGGGTGTCTCCAATGCGCGCTCAGTTTCCAGCATACGAAGACCGGCTGCGACATCAACTGCTACTAGAAGCAAGAGGCCGAGACCCACCGCCGCACCTACTTCAGAGACGGAATCGACCTCTACTACACCTGTTATCGACTATGATTTGTTGGCACAGCGTATTATTGCTCACCAAACTGCATCAAACACAGAGATGTCGAGCGCTTCTTCTTCCGACCCCTCCCTTCAAGAGGCTCATGTTCAACAGCAGATACACAGTATCAGTGGTTTGATCGACAATGTTTTCACAGGTGAGAGTCATGTCACTTCAGCTCTACCTGTAGATTTAACTGATGGCATTCCTTTAGGAGCTTTAATTCCACCCAAATTGAAGCAAAAGATTTGGAACAATGAGTTTATAGATTTCCGGCTCCTTCTTCCCTCCAACCATAATGATGATTTCGCTATCAAGGTCCAGCCAATGAAATTTGAAGTGATCCATATGCCCTCGCAGAAATCGCCGATTACGCTTTACCAATGGACGGATGCCTTTTTTGTCTTTTCAGCGATTTTCTTACAAAAATTTCCAAACGAGTCTGTGAACTTACTTAAGTACGGTTCAACTATTAGAGAATTAAGTAAGCTTCCCAATGCTAATGCTTGGCGTATTTATGATGACGCCTTTCGCAAATTACGAGCAACATCACTGGTCCCGTGGGAAAAAGTTATCCCCGAGTTACGGTTAAAAGTGGCAACCATGAATGTTTCTCCCCCTTTTCTACGTCCATTTCGTCAAGGCGTCTGTTTTGCCTTTAATCGGGGGGACAAATGTGTCACTAGTCCATGCAAATATAAGCACTGTTGCCAGCACTGCCAGGGATTGCATCCTAGAATCAAATGCCGCACCCACCCTGCCCAGTTGCAGTCTCCGGCCACAAAATTGTCTCCCAACTCCAATAAACCATACCCAGTTACAGCTGGAACTTCAAGGTTATGATCCTCATAAGGTTATTTTTCTCATCAATGCCTTTTTTATTTTTATTTGTGCCAACTTTTTGCTCCTTAAGCTGTTGTTATTACTTATAATTTTCTTCATTAATTTGGTTACACTTATTACACTTTATTAATTTTATATTATGGCACTTATATAGTTGGGGAGATGTTATATTATCTCCCCAGTTTTGTAACTACGTATTTTATTAGCTTCGTCATTAATAAATGACAATTATCAATCATATGGACTTTTCTTATTTACTTTGGAGCAAAAACAGAGCTTCGTTGTGCTTGTTAACATTTGGCTACATAAATAGGGTTAGCTACTCCCTGTCCAATGAACAGCATTCATCACAACGTTGCGACCAGCGCATCGTTCATGATGAAGAACATGTTCATCTTCATATTTGTCTACACTCTAGCTATCCTCTGTGATGACTATAAGAGAAACACTTGATCATTTCAAATTCAATACACGAATTTTATATAATTATACCGATAAATAATTAAGTCGCAAAATGTGAGGATCTTCCTTAATGCATATCATTAGCCTCATGTCATCATTATTAACAATCAAATATACTTTTTATATAACAATAATCATCTGTTCAAATATCGATAACCAACAATCATAAGATCAATATGCAATATGTTATTAACATGCAGTAATATTGTAAAGTAATTAAAATAAAGCATGCTAATAAATAATGACCATGGTTAACACACAATAAAATGCTCATCATTATATATGATAGTACATATTGATTAAAAAAAAAATCATAATATTTGTCAAGACTTACAAGTGTCATGTTAATTCCGTGCATCTCGCACACTGTCAATAATAATAATCTGAAATGTCTGAAATCATTGAAGTAACAATAAGAATGAATCATAAAGTCATTAATATGTTGTGATCATACACACACTTCTTATACCAAAAGTTCACTCGCAAAGATTAATGCCTTATGTTTATTTAAGACACGTGTAGCAAGTCAAGTCAAATTCACTTTGGATTGAAATTAATCTGCATTGTGATCAAATGGTTCGAACTGAATATAGAAAAGTGCACAATCATGTTTAATGCGCAAAAATGTACAATATTTGTTCTTGAATAATTTTCTGGGTTTAAAAGCTGTGAAAAGTGACAATGGGATAACTCGTTCCAAAATAACTTTTTTGTTTATCATAATGTTTATACTTGTCAAGCCATGTCAATGTTTTGACAGATGTAGTCTGTAGATACAAAAACTTAAATGAACTTGTCGAAATTATTATAGTTATTACTTCATTTTGTAATAAGAATGAATCTGTGGTCATAAGTTCCTTCGGCTTATTAATTGATTTTGTTGCGAAATTTTATGATCACTACGGTAAAGTAAGCACTATATCGTTTACGTATACTTTTTTAAGTAAAGCCACTATTAGTGCCAATTACCTGACCTTGATAAACAGACCAAATTTCATCACGAGCAATAAGCTCTGTATCCCGAATAAATATTTGAGGTGAATCATCTGTAGGAATATTTCGTCTGCTAGAATAGCATCTGCCATGCAAGTATAGGTTTGCTCTTGTCTCTTGCTGTTTGAGCCATGTTTAGCAATCTCAAATGATAACATATCTTTGGCAAGAAAATGAGAAAAAATTGTGAATATAACTGAAGAAGAGCTGAATCTGAATTTAAAGGTTCACTAAATAAGTCATTGTGTTTCATGTTGAAAATATACATGGTGAACAGAAATATGCAACAAACCAAATTTAATGGATATAGCTGTGCTGTCTAAGTGTTGTTTTGGCAACTTGCCACTTGGGTGGGAAATAAAAATACATCTAAGTTCAAATTGTAAAAGCTAAAAAAAAATTGAATGACACATTAATGACAACTACTTAAAGAGGTCGTTGTTCTAGGGCATTCCGGCGTAATGTCAGTGACTGACTTGTCAAAACATCTCGTCTGTATTTTATCAGGTTACTATATGCCTTCTAATATGATGTGGCGTGAACCTTGTGATAACTTGCATTACATCGTTTGCATGTAACGTTTACTCATATGAATAAGATCAATGTTCTTTGTTAAATAGTTCTTAAGAAACAAAATTGTCTACACTCAACACCGCTGAGCGTGCTGATGCTGCCACAACATTACAGTAAAAATTCATAGAATCATCATTTCAAAAGGTCAATGCTCATGGCTTTTTCAGTGTATACTGCATTAACTTAGCCTCTTTTAGAAAAATAAGAGTAGACAGAAAAATAGTAAACCGGTTTACATTTAAGGTTCAGTTAAACTGTCTCACTGTTGTTCAAATTATACATTTGACCTTTGTGTACTTTTTTTACAATGTGTAAGTGTACTATCTTTTTATTTACCAGTGTATCGATTATCGAACTCGTCTCGAAGAGATGTGTTTCCTTTTTAATTTCTACGTTTTCTTCGTCTTCCTTGTAACGTCTTATTGATATGATAATCTCTTTTTAATGCATCTGAAATATTTTCTTCAGGTTCCCAGGAAGTGTTCTTATAACCCTTCCATTTTACTTTGTAATGTCTCTTTGCGTTTATATTCTTACAACATAACAATTTTTCTACTTCATAATATTCGTACGCGTCTTGCTTACTGTCCGATGCAAGTTCCGCTTTTTCTTTGTCATGAATGTCTCTATCTTGCGTTTCACTGGTCGTTTTATTCCCATTTGATTTGTTGTCTTGCTCATTATTACTTTCATTCAGCCTTTCGTATTTATTGTAATCTTTAGGGTCATAATACATTTTCAATCTGTTTGCATGAACAGGCGACTTATGTTCCTTGTGTGTTTTACAATCTCTCAAATAATATGTGCACCCTGTTGATAATATCTTTGTAATGTAATATGGTCCTTTGTACTTGGTGTACAATTTAGAACTTAATCCTTTAGGTGTCATTGGAGTATATATCCAAACTCTATCACCTACTTTATAAATCGGTTGCTTTGATTTAAGATCATACCTTTCTTTATACTGTTTCTGAGTTGCTTCCCTATTCTTTGTTGCAATTTCTTTTGCCGCTTTAAGGGTATCTTTCAGTTCTTCAATGTACTGAGGTATATTTTTATTCTCATGACATTCAGGGATCAAATCACTCTCTAATGGTGTACGCATTTCTCGTCCAAATACTAAATAATAAGGAGAAAACTTTGTGGACTGAGTACAAGGAGTCGCACGTAATGCCATCATTACTCCTGGAAGGATATCAGGCCAATTAGTTTGATCTTTCTCACAATATGCTCTCAAAGTTTGAGCAATTATTGAATTAGTTCTTTCACAGGCTGCGTTACTTTGTGGATGCCATGCACTAGTATGATAGCGCTTGATATGGAATAATTTACATAACGATTGAATAATTTGAGATAAAAAATTCTTTCCTCGATCAGAAACGAGATATGACGGACAACCATATCTTGTAAACACTTCTCTGTAAAGAGTCTTGGCGATTTCTTCGGCTTCCTGAGTTTTCAAAGGTATTGCTTCAGCAAAATTAGAAAAAGAACACGTAACCAACAAAATGTACTTATATCCTTCTTTTGATTTTATTAAGGGACCTAATATATCCATGTGCATTCTTTCAAACACGCCTGCTATGGGTAAAGGATTCAAAGGTGCTGGAGCATCTCTACGTAAATGCTTAACCTTTTGACACACTTCACATGATTTGACGTACTCCATGACGTCTTTATAAAGTGACTTCCAAAAATACTTATTCCTAATGGAAGCAAAAGTCCTATCACAACCTTGATGACCACCGGCTGTTAATGAATCATGATATGCATGTAAAACATCACTCCTTAGTGTTACTGGAATTGCTAATTGTCTTATTATTCTCATCTTTTCTGGCATTCCGCGTGTACGAGGTTGATACAGATGATACAAAATATCATCTATCATTACATATTGTTCTGATTCTGCGATGATTTTACGCGCTTGTTTTAAGTCACTAGGTAAATCACTTTGTTCTAGGTAACGTATTATATCTTGAAACTCGAGGCATTCGCGTTGATCTTGTTTTAATTTCTTTTTATCGTTTACATTTGTAACATCAACACTGTTCATGTCATCATATTCACTTGAGTTATGTTCAATTATTTTATCTGTTTGTTTTGGTAAGAAAAGTATAGCTTGGGTCCAATGTTTATCTTGACACATGTCAATATGACCTTTTCTTAACTGACTGTTGTTAACAGTATCCAAAACATTTACTGGTTCATATTCACGTCTCGATAATGCGTCAGCTGGGTTTGTTTTTCCAGGTCTGTGAATTATTTCAAAATCTAGGCCTTGTAATTTTAATGACCATCTGATAAGCCTGCCAGATGTATGTTTCACATTTTGTAGCCACGAAATTGCTTTATTATCTGTATACACTTTGAAATGGTTGTTGGACAAATATTGTTCAAATTGCTTTATCCCTTCAATTACTGCCAAACATTCTAATTCATGAATTGTATAGTTCTTTTCCGCGTTATTTAAAGATCTCCCTCCATACGCAATAACTCTATCATGGTTGTTGTCATTCTTTTGACCTAAAATATAACCTACAGCTATCGTAGACGCGTCTGTCGTTAGTGTAAACTCGCGTGACATATCTGGGTATGCTAATATTGGTGGTGACATTAAAGCTTCTTTTAATGTTTGAAATGACGCTTCACATTCAGGACTCCATAAGAATTGTACATCTTTCCTTAAAAGTTTATTTAAGGGATCTGCTATTTTGCTGAAACCTTTTATAAATTTTCTGTAGAAGTTACACAATCCTAGAAAACTTCTGACATCTTTTACAACTTTTGGTGTTGGAAACGATTTTATGGCTTCAAGATTTTTCTCGTCTGGTCTTATTCCATTTTTATCTATTACATGACCTAAATATTTAGCTTTTGGTGTTGCAAATTTACATTTTGATGGTTTTAGTGTAAGATTGGCAGATCTCAGTTTTTGAAAAACTAACTCTAAATGTTTTAAATGATCATTAAATGTTTTACTCATGACCAAAATATCATCAATGTATATAAGGATAGTTTTCCAATTCATGTCTTTAAAAATGTGGCTCATTAAAGCCTGGTAGCTAACACCGGCGTTACGAAGGCCGAATGCTAAACGCAAAAATTGAAAATGACCATGGTGTGTAATGAAAGCAGTCTTGTGTTTAGTTTCAGGATCAAGGGGTAATTGCCAATATGCACCTGCCATATCTAAACTAGAGAAATATCTGGCGCCTGATGTACCTATTGTTTCAAAAATATCATCTAAACGTGGAAGTGGCCAATGCATAGGTTTTGTAACTTTATTTAACTTCCGGTAATCTATTGCGAATCTATATTCACCGTTTTTCTTTTTTACAAGTACCACTGGACTACTATATTCACTCATGCTTTCTTCAATTATGCCATGTTTTAACATCTCGTCTACTTGTTTAACAATTTCCTCTTTCAGCTTTGGTGAAGTACGATAAAATGTTTGTTTAACAGGAATATCATTAATTGTGTCAATTCTATGTTGATACATATTTGCTGAACCTAACTCTGATAGATTGGTAGCAAAAACTTCACGATTACGTCCTAACAAAATTTTCAACTGTTGTTTCTGATCTTCACTCATGTCTGAATCAGCAAAGTTTATATTTAATTCATCTGCATTCCGCAATGCTTCTTGATCTGATAACCTATCACCTTTTTGTGTTGTATCTCCTTCTGACATTTCATTTAAAGCACTGACGCTTGCCAGACTCACTGAACTTGCAACAGCTAATATTGTTCTTTTGGGAATGAAAATACTTTCATCGCCAGGGTTCATTATTCTATAAGCGGATTTGTTTTTATCAATGGAAACCAAACATTTTGCTCCGATAAGTTTTTTCTTTGACTCGAGCTTTCGTACTGGTTCTAGTAAAGCTACTGAAACAGAGGAAGAATGTGATATTTTCACTGGTATTAAGCATTCACATCTTGGTGGAATAAATTCTGATTTAAAGTTACGCACTAAACCTAATACAGGTGGACTATACAAAGGTAAGAGCAAATTATAATCAGGCAATGCCATGCTATCAGACGATAAATCAATTTTCACATTGTGTTTTCTTAAGAAATCTGTGCCTAATATCAAACCTCTTGGCAATTGACTAAATACGTGGACTTTATGTTTTATGATCACATCTCCAAAGCAAAGAGGTAACTCTACCTTTCCCAGAACTTTAACCACAGAACCATCAACAACTGAAACTTCTTTTAATGACGGTTTTTCGTATGCATTTCGATCCTTTTTTCCTAATTTTGATAAAAGAGATTCTGATACACAAGATATGACGGCACCTGTGTCAACCAAAGCATTGACATGTTGTTTGTCGATTTGAATTGATATTAGGTTATTAGCTTGGTAATCGGAAATAATAGAAATTGGCACTTTTCTATCTTCAATCTTATTATAAAACCTTTTTCTTTTTCTTAGCCGTTTGTTTACACGTGCAGAATGACAGACTTTTGCTATGTGTCCTATTTTACCACAACAATTGCAGTTAAAATTGCGAGCAAAACAATTAGTTCTGAAATGTGTGTACTCACCACATCCTTGACACATCGGCCATTTTCTTATTTGATTTCGTTGTTGAGGATAGTTCGTATGTCCAGCTGATGTTAATTTGTACTCTGAGCGTCGCAGATACCTGCCGCGTTGTGTCATACTTCTGGGACCTTTGGTGTTGGGAGTGAATTTTCCTGGATACTCTATAGGGCTCGATCTTGGGGTTTCAAAGTTTGTTTCATTTCTGGTTTCGCTTGGTTCTTGCAATATATGGATTGCAGACTGCGCATTGGCGATGTCCTTAATTGAACTCTGAAGAGTGTCTATTTTCTCTGTTATCATTTTTATGTCATTTCGTTGACCTCTTCTCGTCGGCTGAACAGCGTTTTCTGCAATGCGCGCGTGGTGCATAAGAGAACCAAAGTCAGAGGGCTCCTTTTGCAATACAAATGGGCGGATTTCGGGGAGTAACCCATTCATTACCACTGTAAATGCCGTCCCCTCATCTAAACGCGCACGTTTGGCGTCGTGACGCATCGACTCAATGTAACTCTGTACTGGTTCTTCTGGCAGCTGTTGACGTCTGAAAAAATCTGAGGCTTTCTCCCAAGTTTCTCCGGATTTCAGTTCATATCGCTGTCGGAACTCGCGGACAAGCGATTTCCAGTCTTTCTGTACTTCCACTGTTAAACACTCGTACCAGTTTAACACTGTTTGATTCAGTAAGAGAGGAAATAAGGCGGTGATTTGTTCATCTTCTAGTTTTTTATACTGCGTATAGTTTTGAAATTGATTTAACCACCTTTCTACATCTTCGTTTGTGTTACCAGTAAACTTTTCTGGCGCTAAAGTCAAATCTGAGGACATCTTCGTCTTTTTTCAGTTACTAATTGTTGCTAGGATAATGACTTTTGGCGATTTTCAATACCCAGCATACTCAGTTTTCGCTGCACTGGGGCACTGACGATGTTTGCCCTTGGGTGGATGGTGTGAACCCTTCGGTGTCTACGCTCCTGCTGCCGTTATCACCATAACTGTATCACCGTTCCGCTTGCCTCGGTAGAGCGGGGATCGATTTTTCCTCCACCACTTGTTATAGTGAGAAATGACGACAGCAGTTTGGAGCTTTCGAACGTTTATTCACCGACTCTTGCTTCTTACAACTTCACAAATATTTATACTCAATTTCTCCGTACTGATCACGCATTTACTTGTTTTCTTTTCCATTGTCTTTGCGTGATTACAAAATATTTTCCATTCTCATGTTGCAAGTCACTATGCAACATTTCCTTATTAGGTAATCCCTAAGAAACTTGTTTTCAATTAAAGATATCTAAAATATTATTTGGATTACTCATATTTGGACCTTATCCAAAACTCAGTTATCATGTGATAAATGCATGATCAAAATTAAAATATGTCATGAAATTAACCAATCACATTAACTGTTACTGACTTTGACCTTTTCCATCTTTTTCTGACACTAAAAACATGTTCTACACTTGTTGACTCTTGGAGAAACTTAACTTACACTCAATAACTCTTTGTCTTTTTACTCTTTTGATTCCGCTTTAATTGCTATCTGTAATTAGTGAAAGTGTAAGTAATTTGCTTTACAACATAACTATGCACAATTAAACTGCCTGTTTAACAAGTTATGTTGCTTTATCAAGGTACAGGAGCGGCAGTAGCGACAGTAGCGACGGCTTAGTGAAAGTTTATATTGTGCAATATTATATAACTTGAATGAACCTTTTTTGCACTCTATATTTGCAGTCAAAATATATAAAAACAGATCCATTGAGGGGCACAGTGATTCACATGCCCTCCCCACATAGCTCTGCTTGTACCTCTCGTACAAAGTAAAGCCCTGTCCAACCCAATAACCAATAATAATAATAATAATTAATAAATTAGTAAACAAAAACACCACAAGAAAAAAAGGGTCATATCCAAACAATATCCCCAACACTGAAGCCTACAGATGGAGGTACCGCTGACCTCGCCTACGAACTACTCTATAGCTGCCCCCCCCCCTCCCCCAACCCCCAATACCAGCAACAATATCCTGTATCCTGAATCACTAACTGAGACAACAGGGGAGACAATAAACGAAATTGTCCGAGCCATATCTCGGAATAGGTTATTTATTTAACCGATTTGGACATCCCAAATTACTGTTACGCATACAAAGCGCACTTACAATGGAGGATGGTGACCATATGTAATATACATGTATAGTTAAGAACTTTATTATGCCTATGTATGATATTCGTCTTGGTTTGAAGCTTGGTCTTTGTCTTTGATTTTCAGTTCTGTGACGGGGACTTACTACAGATATCTAGCCATTTCTGACGACAAGTGTAGGATTAGTGAGTATTCCATTACATTAATGATATATTTGTTTTCCACTCGGGTCTTTTATTAATCCTTGTGGGCCATGACTCGCACACGTAACACCACGGATTGATCAATGTTAGTTTGAAAAGATAAATAAATAAATAAATAAATAAATAAATAAATAAATAAATAAATAAATAGCATATTTCTTCTCATTTGGAATTTTAAAATTTTTCATTTCCTCTGGAGCAAAAACAGAGTTTCACTGAGTTTGTGAGCATTTGAGCGCACAAACATTTTATTACATTTTAAGAACATTTTGAACGTTATCAAAGTGTCCTCAAACTAAGATAAATCGTGTGATTTCAGGAAAAAGAAGCACGTGTGGGTATATAAAATCAACCGACACTTTAAACATACGAGACGATGACTGTGGGCGATCACGACGGTTTGTTTGCGAGAAGCGGGCAGGTAAATATGTTTTGCTTTCTTATCTTAATGTAGTTTAGGATCTGTTTTGTTTTATCTAAATAAGCTTAAACTTTGTCACACATAAGTGCCAACGCATATTAAAACCTTGGGAGATGATATGGTGAGTATACTTACTTGGAATCTGCGTTGTTGTGCTAAGGTGGACGCACAAGGGAAAACGCCTTTGGTGTTGGGGGTGGTGGGCTCATGTCCTAGTTAGATTCCACTTTACCCAAATAACACGATTCAGAGCTGGGCCTCTGAGGACGTGTGTTTTTACAGCGCCCCTTGAAGAGTAGAAAGCGGCTCTTAGGGTGTTTAGGCTTTTCGCCTTAATTATGAGCAACGATTGTCTCTGATAGGAAGGTACATGTAGGTGTCTCGCCTGCCTGGTATGAGATTTATAGTCACTTATATATATATAGGGTGCCCTGAAAAGGACATTCCGTGCAGAGTAGAGAGCGACTCTTAGAGTGTGTTAGGCTTCTCGCCTTTATTATGAGGAAAGATCGTCTCTGATAGGAGGGTACAGTCATAAGATTATGTATGTGTGCATTTATTCCATCTAACGTAAGAAGATTAGATAAAATTATAACGTCAGAAAATACAATAGAGGGAGTGTGGTAATGATAGGGTCGCTAAACGATTTTGACGGAATATAGTGACTAGGGTAGGCACGCCCCCTTAGAGTACTTATGTAAACAAAAGGTCTTCCATAGAGAACTATCCTTTTGTTCAACAGCTTCGCGCGTGCAGCGGATTATGTATATAGTGACGCTATACAGCTAAATGCAGTTAAATCTGTGAAAGCTGTTACTTAATTTATTCTGCTGTGTCGGACGTTGTGGGCCAGCCCAATGGTTCATTCACTCATTCTTTTCTGAAGATTGGTGATGCATATTTCGAATGCTTAATTATTTGCCCTCCTTCTTACAAGAGAAAGGAAAAGGGGAGAGAAACGGAGACAGTGTCAAATTAAAAGGGTAAAGAGTAATATAATACATTAATTAAAGGGACTTGCGGTGGAAGAAACGATAGACTGTTTTGCATCAAGGTATGCAATTATAATCCCACATGGCCATCGCACATACGGCCGTAGTTTAAATACATTACTCATAGTTGTATTTAATTACATTATTTTGCTGAATAGACATACATTTTAAAGTTGGTCTTTCAGGAAATCGTTTTGTTTGAAATAACACACACGACAGAGGTAAAATCACATATAAATTTATTTTGAAATAAAATGTTTCGCTAGATCTTGTTAACACTCAGCGAAATGCACCTAGTGATTATATTCAATGTGCCATCATTTAATTGCTTTCTCGGTTTCATTAATTGACGATAATAATTGCAGTAAGCAAGGAGGAAATGCTGAAGACAAAACAACGCTGTGGGTATGTGTGACTTTCTCCTTTAACATTTTCTATGATGCTGTCAAAGAAAAAGGAACCGAGATAGCGATCATTTAAACCGCTGCTGTTTACAGGTGGACTTCTTCGTTTACCATTTAAATGCCCCCCTCCCCCAGCAGACGCAACTTGAGGAATGCCATTGTAGCTACAGTACACTGTATATCAAACTTCGGTCCAAGTTATGAAATGTTTAAGCACAAAACGATAATTTGAGGGTATTTTTTCATTCAAGACAAAATTCAATAACTATGATGTGTGACAAAAGAGACTTTACAAAGCTTTACGTGTACTTAGATATATTCCAGTAACCTATGGAGATAGGCTAGCGACGTAATTGTAACCTCAACAGGCAGTGTCCCCGATTAAAGCAAGCACCACAATAAACACTGAAAGGCGGGGTACAAAAATTAACTTTTTTAAATATCGATTACAACATGCTGTACAATGACTGAGTCGTGAAAGGGGTTTTGGACTTCTTTGCGTTAAAAACAAATTCATTTTGAAATCAAAAGAGCATTTTGGGGGGGACGCGTGGGGGGGGGAGGTAAATAGTAACTCATTCCGTAATCCTTCCTGCACATTTATTTAATCGTATCAAAACGTTTGATACACAATGTTCACTAGTGTCGTAATTTTGGCGATGTATTAAAACCATAATTGTACAAAGTAGGTTAGCATAACTTAGGCAACAACCAGTGTGAAGAACAACTCCCTTTTTAAGTGAGGCAAGACAACCTATCCAAACTGATTATAACCTTGATAAAGACACAAGGTAAAGGAGTTATGTAAACTAGCGTGTGAAAACACATTCTTTGTCACTGTTACAAGACAATGGAGGCGACCAAGTGGAGTAATTACAATATACCCCTGTACAGTCAAAGAGAAATTAGTTATGAAAGCTTACTTCGGGTCAGCCCTTAATTTGCTTGTCCGAAAGAAAGAGATAGATGTCGCAACGCGAATCCTTTTATTAACCCTTCATGAGTTTGTGTAAAAGTGTGAAAGACAGGCAACGATCTCGAGTCGCTGTTGATATTGTTCGCAATTAATATTGGAGTATACCGCCTACATGTAAACATCAGACAAGGCGTTGAGATCGATAAAAGTGGAGGTTTATCTGAAAAATTTAATTAGATGTCATTTTTGTGAAATGACTTATTAAGTGATGTGCATGTACCGAACATGTTTAAATTCTTGATTTTTATTATTTGAAACATCTTCATACACGGCCTCACATTTATATTTCTCTCAGGCCATACTCATTTTATTGTATAACATGGGACTCTAAAGCACAGGACATTGTGAAAGTTAATTGGCTACAGAGACTTGTTATCCTTTATGCAGTTTTATAGCGTGGATGAACTAGAAACAGGCTTTACTTAGCTTTACTTAATTTACGAAAATTTAAACAAAATCAATCTGCAAGGCTTGCCTTGACTTGATGTTAACCTAACACTGGTTTTAAAAGAAGAAATATAAATATGTTGGATGGATTAAATCACCGACACCGTTCTATTTTAACTTAACGTGGTCATATACACAGTAACACAGATAATATTTATAAGTTGTCTGTCGTTCAGCACGCATTATAGGCGGGTAGCCAAACAGTGACGATGATCAATCCAAGTAAAATCTATGCAAGTATTGTTTACAAGATAGATCATGATGAATAAACCTACGCTTAAATAAATAATCACCACACGGTTCTGTTTTTGTCACTTAAAAGCTTTCGTTTAAGACGCTCAATGATATCAAAAATGATTCGACGCTTTAAAAATGGACCGGTTCAAGGGTCATTTTTTGTTTCAGCTAGGGACTTCAGGTAGAGGATTCAGTGTAGGTGTTTCCTCGGATGATAACAGCATCACACCCTAGGTCTAAGCGAGATGACTAGAAGCTTTTTTTCCAAGCATCCTATTCCTACTACTAAACTAATAACTCTAAACCACAAAGGTTTATGCGGTAAAAATATTTAAACTAAATGAGGTGCATTGACAGAGGCACAAGTACAATCCAACGCCAACGTGCAACAGGGGAAAGTCTGACAGTGTATTACATAATATATGAAAGTGCGGTCAATATTAACAGTGTAAGACATCAGTTAAAGAGGAGGGGGTCTTACTATCTTTTGTTAAACGCGACTGTTATTATCTCTCGAACAAGCTTAAACCATGCCTAATACAATTACTGTGTCTCCGGCTGTCGTGCAGAAACGGCATGTCGAACATATTTTGCTACAGTTACAAACAGGGAAAACTAGCGACTTACACCCCATTCTCATAGATTAGATCGACCTACATTGGATCGACCTAACTCCCTGGGGGTTCACGCTAAATAGCTGTCAGCCGGGCGGACACGAAAGTTAATTACCCCTTAAAGCTTGTAGTAGGCGGGGACGGACACTTAAGGGGGAATATCTGACAGTAATCTAGTGAGACTCCCCGCGGTGATAGATCGATCTAAAAGTTGTGAGAACAGAGCCTTAGTTGTTCTAGATCGCTCTAGTAAGAAAGCATAAGTGCGGCGCCCGGGCAAAACATCCAACTACCCGGTATAACATTCATATCTTAGCGTTTACAAAGAGCTAAGTACATATGCTAAGCAATTAGCCCTGACAAAGTGGTCCGTTTTTAAACAACAACGAGAATAAAGAACGCCTTGTCATAGTTATGAGACAAATCGCTTGCAACGTGCAACAAGGGGGATGGCTGACAGTGTGGTCTCACTACATGTTTATTAAAGTACGTTGAATTAACAGTCTTCGACATCGCCCAAAGAGGAGGGACTTACTGTAGCCCTCAATCTATTGTTAAACGCGATCATTATCTTTTCTCACACAACCTTAAACAAAACCTAAACAATAAGATTGTTAAATCAGATAAGTGATGTAAAATCATATTGGAAATTTACGTTGACGACGGAGACTTTCATTCGCAAAGTTAATGAAACAAGACTGGTCCAAGTTAACTGCCCATATTGAATAAATCTTGGACTGTTTAACCTAAAGCCATGCTTCACTTTGGTAATAGTTATTTAGTAAGCTAGGTTTATTCACATATATCACAAAGCATAAGGGCGTCTTGCTGCAAACAACCCATTTTGAACGCAATCGTCATCGCTGCCGAACAACCTGAAATCATGCCTATACAATATTAGGAGATGCACGTCGAGTAAAAGATTCAACACCTGGGTGCCCAGCACTATTATGAAAAAGGAAAAATGACTTGACGTTTCATGCACAATCATCATCGAAAGCCTTATATCAATATGCTGCATGCGCAGTCGATTTTTATCAAAATAAAAAGTGTTTCATACAAGCAAAATCTAACTTTCCTTTATAACTGTTACTGAACAGCGAAGAGTTACATAAACCCAGTTATAAAATTACAAATGTAATTATGAGGCTAATTTCTCTAATGTGGAATGAAATATTTTGTTGGCTTTCAAATGATAGGACACTCACTTTAATCTTAAAAGAAGTTAGTTAATGTGCTCGTTCCCCTAACGCGCGTGCCAAAAGGTCCCATCAAATAACCAGATACACATCTGTCTATACTGGTAACTAGTGAAAATCTATCTGTGGCCTTTGATAATGGGTAGACACTCACCGCGTTAGTTGCGACAATGATTATTTCTTCACAGCGATTTATTCATTTAATTATTAAATCATAATTTATTTATTAAATTATTTGAAATAATTTATCTTTTATTTAATGATTTATACCATCTAATTTTTATCTTTTTTATTTGATTCTTAATGTCATTTAATTATTTACTTAATTCTTTAAATAATATATTTATTTATTTATCAAGCCCGTAGCCAGCAATTTCAAAGGGGGGGGGGGTCTTTTTCTGAAAAAGTGGACCTTTTACCGAAAAATCCCCATGTACTTATGTCAACCCAGAGTGGACCTTTTTTCAGCAAAAGGGGGTTCTTTCGAACCTCTTGAACTCCCCCTGGCTGCGGGCCTGTTTATTTATTTATTTATTTATTTATTTATTTATTTATTTATTTATTAAGATTTCTATTATTATCCTTTTACGGATTCGCTCTATTATTTTATATAAAATGTAACTTAATGTAGTAATTGAGGCAACACGTCCGCTTGTTATGTGAATAAATTGTTTTAATAATGTTTCTTTCTTTGTTATTTCTAAACAGTAATCTATTTTTACACAGGTCGCGATGATGGAAATTTGTGTACGGAGCATCTTTAAACTTTTTGAGACGGGGTGATTTGTTGATCATGCTGATGTACGATGCTCATGCATGTTTATCAAATTCAATTTTTGACCACAGAACACTTCATATTGAATTAAATAACTGATACTAAATTAAATTAGCAGTTATCTTGCAACACTAAAAACATGATCAGCTGCGCGTGCCAAGCTAGTGAACATAAGGATAGGTGGCCACGGGAGTGACACGCGTTAGCATGGGTTCTAGCATCTTAAAGCTATAATCCTATCGCCGCAACAAACAATGGGCACCTTCTGGCTGATGTATCCTGCTGTTAATTACACCTAGTCACAGCGGATTGTCGCGCTCGCGCTGGACCTCAGAAACAGGCGTCATGGGGTTCACTCGCCAAGGTATTGTGTGTTATTACGCCTAAACTATTGTGTTTTTGCGTTCGAATTTTGAAGGGATTAGACGGCTTTCCATTGTTTGTCCGCCCCCTTCTATTCACAGGATAGGGATTAAAACATTCTGACGTTTTTAAAACGTCGTACAACGGAAACATAATTATTATTTCTACTGTAGGTGTCTCACCTACATAGTATGAGATTTATAGATACCGATCTACATAGGGTGCCCTGAAAAGGGCATTTTGTGATTGGCACGATAGAAGCGTCTCGCCTGTCGAGGGGAGGGTGGACTGGTTGCAGAAAGCGATTTTCGGTCAACATGTGACCTTCATCAGCTGCAGAGTCCGAGATGAAAAAAAAAGATAAAATGTTTGAGGGGTTTGGGGGTGGTCGGCTCATGCCCTAGTTAGATTCCACTTTACCAAAATAACACGATTCAGAGCTGGGCCTCCGAGGACGTGTGTTTTGACAGCGCCCCTTGCAGAGTTGAGAGCGGCTTTTAGAGTGTGTTAGGCTTCTCGCCCTTATTCTGAGGAAAGATCGTCTCTGATAGGCAGGTAGGTGTCTCGCCTACATACATGTAGTATGAGATTTATAGATACCGATATACATAGGGTGCCCTGAAAAGGGCATTTCGTAATTGGCACGATAGAGGCGTCTCGCCTGTCGAGAGAAGGGGGAGGGTGGACTGGTGCAACCAGTCCCCCCCTCCCCCTCCAGGCTGTGCGTCTCTCGTACAGCCTTTCTCTGGTCACTCTCACACAGAGGTGAGACGTCTCTTTCTACACCACGCTGAGGTGAGACGCCTCACGCAGTACGCTGTACACGGCTACGCACATTCATTCCAACAGATATATCTATAAACGGACATATCATATCACTCCTTCACATAAGCGTAACGGAGGAAAATCCAAAGGAATTAGAGTATTAACTCTCAAACCCGAGCGTCCCACAAACAATCTCAAAGCTTTTAACTAGGGGCGCTGTCAAAACACACGTCCCCAGGGGCCCAGCCTTGGCTCGTGTTATTTTGATTAGAGGTAGTTAAACCAAGGCATGAGCCGACCACCCCAAAACAAATTTAAGGCAGAGGGGGATTTTTTTCAATAACCTTTGTCTTACGTCACGATCTTTTCAAAATAAGTTATAAATTCGATGTAAAATAATTGAAATTTCAAACTCTCGAGTCATTCTCGGTTGTTGTACAAGTGTGTGTACGTGTACGATTCGATCCCAATGAGATTAATTAACTTACATTTAATTGCACTGTATTTGACCAAATTATAAACCCAGCACTGTTAAGGTGTATTTTCAGTTAAGTTATGGCGACTTAATTCAACACCATAACATCTTATCGGGTGAATTATTATTATAGTGGCTCTCCGTCCTCACTGCTGGATATAGTGTGTATTATTATCATTATAATCATTTTTACAGTAAGTACAACTTCAAAACCAACATCTACAGCAACGATCTGTTCTTCAAACCCCTGTAAAAACGGCGGAAAATGCAAGGAGGCTGATGATAAAAGAAGCCAATGGAGTAAAGGCAGCTTGATCCCGGGGCTGATCGTCGCTTTCATTAAACCGAAGGGGAATGCGACTTCCGCAGAGAACACTGGTTATACGTGTGAATGTCCTTCTGGCTTTCATGGCAGCAACTGTGAAAAGAGACGTAGGTATACTTTATGTTTTTGTGCAAACAAAATCAAAATGTTTTTGGCTTTCTAAACGCTTTTAGATGATTTTTGTGGATAAGTATCAAATGAAGAATTTTTTTACTTTATTAACGATTTTGAAGAGATTTTTATGAGTTTAACAGAGGAGAATCATATACATATATTTTTTTTTTTTGGTAAGGTAACAGCAATATCCTAGTTAGCTAGTTATTAAGTAAATACGGATTCAAAAACGAAGATGATATATGGTAGTATCACATATTAAGGGTCAATTTCCATCCATTCCAGAGTGCTATACATCCCCATGTCAAAATGGCGGTAAATGTACAAACACTGCGGATGGATATGAATGTTCTTGCCCAGCTGGGTTCACCGGTGTCCAATGTGAAACAAATATAGACGAATGTGCCTCCCAGCCTTGCAAAAATGGTACCGTCTGCAAAGATAAAATCAATGGATTCGTTTGTGAATGCATAACGGGATTTTCGGGTTTAACTTGCAGTTTGAATGTAAATGAATGTTCCTCGAACCCATGTCCCAAAGGAATTTGCATAGATGCAGTAAATGGATACACGTGCATCTGTCCGGCAGGTTTCACTGGCAAACGTTGTGAAACAAACATCGACGAGTGTGCCTCTGGTCCTTGCAAAAATGGAGGTGGATGTGTCGACAGAGTCAATGGATTCATATGCACCTGCCCAGCTGGTTTTACCGGTGTCCACTGTGAAACAAATATAGATGAATGTGCCTCTCACCCTTGCAAGAATGGTGCAACATGTATTGATGGTGTGAATGGATTTACATGTTCATGCAAAACTGGAATTCATGGACGTACATGTGACACTAATATCGACGAATGTTCCTCTAACCCTTGCATGAATGGTGCAACGTGTATTGATGGTGTGAATGGATTTACATGTGGATGCAAACCTGGATTTGCCGGCCTTATCTGTGAAACTAACGTTGATGAGTGCAAATCAAACCCTTGCCAAAATGGCGGCAGTTGCAAAGATGCAATCAATAGATACATCTGCAATTGCCCGTCCGTTTTTACTGGATCAAACTGCGAGACTGATATCTATGAGTGTGCCTCTAATCCGTGTAAGAATGGTCTTTGTTTCGATGGTATAAACAGTTTCACTTGTATGTGTGTCTCTGGTTTAGCTGGTCCAACATGCGAAATCAACATAAACGAATGTGCCTCCAACCCTTGTAAGAACGGCGCAACTTGCACCGACGATATTGACAGGTACAAATGCAATTGTTTAGCGGGATATATTGGTTTGCATTGTGAATCCAATGTCGATGAATGTTCATCTAATCCATGTGGTAGCGGGGGTACCTGTCTGGATGGTGCAAACGGGTACACGTGCAACTGCCCAGTTGGTTATACAGGGACTAACTGTCAGACAAACGTCGATGAATGTGCGTCTAACCCCTGCAGCAAAGGACTGTGTCTCGACGGAATGGATAGTTTTACTTGTCTCTGTCAGACTGGATATACGGGGCCAACCTGCCTGATAGACATTAATGAATGTTCCTCCAACCCGTGCTTAAATGATGGTACATGCGTGGATAAGGTGGACGGATACGCCTGTATTTGTCCTGTTGGTTACAGTGGAGATACGTGTGGAGTATTACTAACTACCAGTACCACCACGACTCTGCCCACCACGACGGTTACAAAGGCGACAAAAGGTGGGTATAAATGCATTGGCTAAAGGAGTATACGTACATCTTAAAATTGGATAAAATTATTTGTCTAAAAAAAGACGTTAACCTACTTTTAGTACCAAGTAGAATTTTAAGCTAGCTGGATAAGACATTGAATATGTAAGAAATGTACATTATTTAAAGTAACCATTTGATTTGTTCTAACTTTACAAAGATAATGAAACTGGAAATGAATTGAAAGTGAGAACTTAAATTATCAAGTTAGATTATACTGCGTTAATGAGAAAACAAAACTTAAATCTTACGTTGAAATTGAGATGAAGACGTTTCGACCTTATGACAGGGTCTTCTACAAAGTCAAGGGCAGAACGTCACCACGAGTCATTGGTAACAACTCAACATCAGTTGACCCGAAGATATTGCGATAAGGTTGGGTCGACGGGGTCTCCGTTTCAATTAGTATTAGATTTAACTATTTTCTCATCATCTCTATGGTAATGAGCTAGTATATATAAATGATTAAACATTTGGCATCACGTGTATTTCTAATGTTTTCAAGATCCTTGTGATCCGAACCCATGCCCAGAAAAAGAACCAGGACAACCAGTGATGTGTCAACCTTTTAACGGGGGCTATAGATGCATTCGACCCAATGGTAAGTGATAGAAAACAACATGGGGACTGAATATACTGGAGCTCATAATTCTTAGGTATTTATCAATATCGCACTGATAAATGGTTTATATTGGCATGATAAGTATATTTACCATAGGCATGGGGGGCATGCTAGTGCTGTCCTTAGCAGCCATTTTAGTAACTTTTTTGCATGATTCAAAACATCCTCTACGTTTGGACAGGCCGGGAATAAAGGCTGGACATACCTATAGGTAAATTAAATTTTATTAATAATAGGTGATAATTATGTGTATAACTGTGTCAGAAATAAGGATATAGGGACGAATATACGCAAGGTACAGTTCACATTTCCATTTAAACATTATTTCTTTAAAAAACGTAGCATTTGGGCAAGACGCAAGCTAGTAGTCCACTGTCCACAGTCACAATTTTACAAGTTATCAATTCGACAGGAAGCAAACTCGTGGACAGTATTTTGGAATAAAACGTAGAAATGCCCAAAGGTGCTGTGTACCATCAGAAATCATAAAAAATATGGAAACACAATTAGATAATATGGCACAATGGCCCATAATACCTTGTACTAGTACTGTTTTACTACATGTATTACACACAAGTTTGTATCTCACGTGTATGTACATGTGGCATGTCCCTTCTAAATACACTTTAAGAGGGTTTTAAGAGAGTAAATTTACCACACTTATCAGGGATGTGTTATAAAAGCCATTTCGTGTTTACAGGATTTAAAGAGACAGCTGGGGAAATGTTGGCGAAAAAATAACAAATATGCATTTAGAACATTGACAGCAATTTATAATTACTAAAGTTCCTCGTTTTATGAGTCTTAACTATTTTAAAAAATAGACACTCGTCTTTTAATTATAGGATGATTTATAAGCATGCCCTGACTGGGATCAATTTAATGTTGTTTTTTTTACAGGAAGTACATCTACAACAACACCATGTTCTTTAAATCCCTGCAAAAACGGCGCACAATGCAAGGAGACTGATTATGGCGCTACCGGTACATTTAAAAAACAGCTTGGTGACTTCCAATGTATATGTCCTCCATTTCACTCTGGCAAGTATTGTGAGAACCTAATCGATTTCTGTCAGCCCAACCCATGTCAGCATGGGTCCACTTGCGAACAGAAGCTTGGGGGATACAACTGCACCTGTCCGGCCACCCACACAGGAACCCACTGCCAAACCCGTGTAGACCCTTGCGCCAGTTCTCCCTGTCTTCACGGCGGACGCTGTACCACACGACTCGATGGAACATTCCAGTGCACGTGCCCAAAATTGTGGACCGGGGCCCACTGTGAGCGATGCCTGTGTCAGAACGGTGGTAGATGTGACTACAGTCCCAGTGACGGTCATGTGTGTCGCTGCAAGACGGGGTTCATCGGGATGAAGTGTGAGAATGAAGTTAACGAATGCGACAGCTGGCCATGCTGGTATGGGATATGTATTGATTTGGTTAACGGTTATAAATGTGACTGTGACCCTGGCTACGCAGGTAAAAACTGCGACGTCAGGTCTGATTGATTGGTTAAAATATTGACAGAGTTAAATACCCTTTTCATCTCGAGTGGTACACTTTTCTGTGCGGTACCAGTCTGAAAGACAGTTAAGAAAGAGAGATCGCCTTGAGGTATGTTGTAATCCTTTTTTGTCATCGATACTGAAAATGAGGTTCTTCCTGCAGTAATCGTAATGGGGCGTAACTTTATCCCTGAACATGATTGTATCACCAAAATTGGCATAGTTTACAACAATTGTATGGGTCACAATCTCTTGCCGTCATTTTGGTTTAAATGTATTTGTTATAAATTTATGAGCCCATAATTGCAGATTTTCATTAAACAAAGGCAGTTTTGCTTTATTAACGATAAAATCTGAACTGAGAATTTTAAGAAAAATCGGTGACAAGGTTTTAGAATAATGAATAGTCTCATTAATTTGGCATTCAAACGGTATTCGTTGGTGCTTAGGTAGAGGTGAAAATTGAGAAACCGGTTTTCTTATTTTTACCCCCAAATCGTAATTATGACGTCACCAGTAAGATGCCATACGCGAAAATGTTAATTAACGTAGTCACTGAACACTAAAGATTTATCTGTTATCCAAAAGAATGTTTGTAAGGTTGCCCGCACGAAAACGAAGTAGATACTCCAGCGCAGTAGACTACTGCAATCATACTGCAAACATGCTTCAAATCTGCTTCGATGTGGGAGCTAATTAGCATATTTGAAACATGCTTCTATCATGCTGCTAATCTACTGCATTAATGCTCCTCCTCTGTACAACCCTATGTAATTTTTGAAGTAGAATTGCAGTAGGCTACACTGCATTTCTACTGCAAATATGCTCCACACCACTACTGCGTTAATGCTTCTTTGCTACTTCGATACTACTGCATTTTCGTGCGGGTGTAAATAAGGTGTTTTGGCAAAGGGATGCAATATCCTTAACGGAGCCCCTGCGCTCTATACAGCAAGTTTATTGGATTAATTTTGCTTGGTACAATGGGGCTTGTGGTATGGGGAGGGGGGGGGGGGGGTTAAACCCCCGACAGCGTAATTGTGTGTTCAGACCAGTTAAACTGGTATAGAAAAGTGTATCGCTCAACAGAAAAGGGCCGTAGAGATTGAGACTACACGCATGTGTTTTATTGCTGAAAATAAGTCCTTTAGTTGTATTTCCTAAAATGAACTGAATTTTAAGGATATAATTAACGTATAATATCTACATTTTGTTGGCATTACCGGAAACATCCAGCCCTTAAGAGCCATTAAATTGCTTGACAGTTGATTTTTTTTGCAACCGCTGCACGGGTAGACACACGCTGTTAGACATGGAACCTATATCGAGCATATTCTAATGATAATTGTGTGTAAATTTGGCGACATTTGGTGGTGTCCTTTCAATTTAATGGACATTCCTTTACCTTCTGTACCTCTGTAGAAATCAAAGAGAAATACAGGTTATATAAAACCATTATTTTGAAAGAGTGCAGTTACTAGTTAATCTTTTCTGACATATCAGATATAACAATATGCCTAACAATGGGTTAGTACAAAACGCTCACTTTAAATATCAAAGGACTAATGCAATTAACAAAGCAAGGATACATACTGTTATATCACCGTATTTAACATCAGTATAGTTTATGTTTTAAACCGCTGTTACGTAATATTTAATGCCGTGACACTCGCGCTATACACTATAAAAATAACAGAAACAACAAATACTGAGGGCTAAACACTTTATTCTGACTGTGAGACAATTAAGTGTCAGAACCATGATGCTGATATAAGAACTTTCTATCAGTTATCACCTTGAAGAATCGATCATGGTGCAAGCGTCCATGTTCTTGGCAAATGAATAAAATAATAAAATAACGTAACATAAATATTAATTTGAACAAAACATTTGTGTCCTGGCCGCTACACCACTAAGTGGTCAGTGAGTTATAACATCTACTCACATCAGTCTGTTGAAGCCCTACCTCAAGGTTGGCCATGAGCCAACGGTATGAAAATATTCCAGCTTGTTTTTTTTTTTGTTTTTGTTTTTATAATTATCATATATTATTATTATTATTATTATTTATTGCGGTTCAAGTACATTTTTTACAATGACTATGACCTAACAGTATACATAATATAATCATATAACTAAAATTACAATAGTAAATTACAATATTGTTTATACAATAACTGTGATCAGATTTTACAATTGCAGTATACGCTCGTTACTTTGGTTGACTAGGTGGTGGTTGGTTGAGAATATTTTTTCTTACCTTATTACACATTGTGATGTAGTGGGCCACATTCTTTATAACATGTAAATCGTTTGACTGCATTATGCATTTGAACTGACCCTCTGGGGTTTGTGTAGGATCTGGTTTTAGGATCTCCCTGTGTTTGGTGAGTAAGGGGCATTTTAAAAGAAAGTGTATTTCGTTTTCCACTTCATCTGAGCATAACTTGCAGATCCTTTCTTCAGGGGGTATTGATTTTGGTTTTCGGTATCTGCCTCTTTGGATTTCTAAGTCATGTGCCCCTGTTCTAAATTTTGCCAAATTTTGCATTTCATGTTTTGGTATAGGTGCTGTTGTGTACGCTTCCCTTTCATAATTTGTTTTAAATAATCGATATGTACGTAGTATGCTGTTTTCTCGCTCTATATGAACAACCACCAAGCTAATAAACATTTTTTGTTAAATATTTTTAAATTCCCAAATTTTGAATTGCACAATCATCATAAAAGTTATTGACTAAGATCCCTGAATATTATCAGGTAAAAGATTGACAGGATGCATACGGAAAGTGTCGGCTATATACTGAAGAAGGAATGACAAGAAGGACATTTGTCACCAAAAGCGACAGAGACATATACAGTTAGTGTAGTGATCTCCATCTGAGATGTTTATAACCAGAGGGCGCCGGGCGGACCAGAGAAAAGTCGCGAAACTATTTTGATAAAGGAGTGCGGGACCGAAAAGCATCCCCAGCAAAACCAAGTACTTTGTGTTAGGCAGTTTTTTTTAAATTACCTGTTTCTCGAACGATTTTTATTTTTGTCAGAGGTCGGAGGGGGGAAAAAAATAAAAAATATTTTTCAAAATAATCAATTTTTGGTTACTCATTTTCAAAACTACATTAAACAATGGTAAATACTGGTTTTAACACGGTATAGCAATTTTTGGATAAAAACAGCAATTCCTTTTCAATGTTTTATTTGTCTAAATGAATGTCAATTCAACGAATCATTCTTGTAAATTACAAAACAAAAAACACAGTTTGCCTTTCTATGCATTCACGATGGCAGTGCACAAAACAGTTTTTTGTTAATCTTGATGCAATATTATGTATGATTTAATGATTAAGTGGAAATTCATCAAATTTAAATTATCTACTTCAAGTAACATGGTCATCCAGAAACAATATGGCTTCATGCCCATGTGAGTTCCAAGTCCCACACTGAAAATACCAATACATGTATATGAAAAATGACCATTTCATAAAAACAGCATAACTTCCATAAAAAGAATCCAATCAGGCTATATTTCAGACCTTTGAATCTTTCAATAAGTTTGAGAATCATCTTATTAAATGGCCTTCCTTAAATGGTCACTATGGCAGCTGCACTAAACTAGCCAGTCTCACTCTGCATATGGGCTTCTATACCATAGCTCCTCTGTCAGTGTCTCTGCTATGCTTTTTCCAAGATTTTTGGCCTGTCCAGCCCGAAGACAAAGATTGAAGTCTTCCACTACTTGCGAGGTGGAATTATACATTGCCTGCCTTGCATTACTTGGGGATTCACTAAAAAAAATATTTCAGATAAGTTAACTGAGTTGGATGTGTGCCTTCTCTTAGCTGCATAGGAATTGCATAATTCAAAAGACAGCAAACAATTGCTTAGCCAGATTGTTGAAAATACAAAAACCAGCAAGGGTAATATGGCCTGTTATGGAACTGTGGTCTTAATTTTTATTAAATCTAAATGGCAGCAACAACTTAACTTATTCAATATTATTGAATGATCCACCCTTTTTATCAGGAAAAGGTCTGCTCTGGATCAAAACTGATCTAGGTGCATGAAGGTTTTATGGTAATTAAATGAATCACTTTTTCAGAAAAAGAACCTTCTTTTGAAATTGCTGGATACAGGCATGGTTAAACTTAATATCTATATACGCCTTAAAAACTTGGTGGAAAACTTAATTGAACTATGAATTCATGTTGACAGGCTCATTATCCAAAGCACATGATAATTTACAGCTATTACCTGCCTTAATTTAATAAAAAAAAATGTCAAAGACACGTTGCTTCAGTAGCCTATAGAAACATCTGTTGCTGTGAGCGAGCAATTAGCATTTAACATACGCTTTTGTGAAAGTGCAAAAAAGGAAATTTATTTACCAACATATCAATGCCTAAAATACATTCACCTTAAAAAACTATGACACTCTAGACTGATAAAACGAAAAAAAAAAATACTCACATCATTTCTGGAGACTTTCAGAAGTAGGCCTACGCGAGTGCTGCATTAAAAATCCAATGCGCTCTGTATTTGGATGTTCTTGGAGAGTTTAGTTGAGCCTGCATCTTTTGATGTTCACTGCCAACTGTTATCTGAATGCACTTAATGTCAATATCTACCACCGTAGTGACCGGCATTCTTACATTCAGTTCAGAACCTATTTTTGCTCCCTGTTAAAACCTTCCACACGTGACAAGTGTTGCAGTTGATATTTTCATTTCTGACAGAAAGCAGTCAATAAAATGGCCTAAAACGTCTGTAACACTGGCCGGACAGACCTTTTTGCATAAAATCTTTGGTCCTTCCTTCACTATAACACTGAGCCACACAACAGTGGTCAATTTCCTGCTTAAGTAGATAAAGCTACTCCAGTATGCGTCTCCCGCCATGTTGCATTAATTTGACAAATGCAGTGTAAAATATCAGCGAAGCATTGATTGGCTTAAAAACCGGAAGCTGGGGGAAATGAACCAATCGTTTACTTTGGCTTAAATACCCTTCGTTTTGAACTTGTAGGCAGTCATGTGACGCGGGAGTCCAGTGAAACTTGTTAAGTTTCGTGTTTACGATCGAACAGTACGATCAGTCGGAAGTCGGGGAAAAAATAAAAATATTTTTGATTTCAATTTTATTTTTTTTCTATTTTGGCCATTTTGATGTCGGCGGAGCTTGAGAAACAGGTTATTAAAAAAAACTGCCTTACAAGACTGCAGTGAATGTTGGTCTTACTGCCACACCAACGGCAAAATAGGGAACTGTTTAATCAGGTTGTTTGCCTGTTTTCAGTGACAGAGTAGGTATTTACGATAAAATGGTGCGTCAGTCCTAGTGCAATAACGATTATGTGATATTCCTATGGAACTTAACTGTATACTTCACTTTCTATCACCCTACGTATAAGTCGTATCACTTAAAGTTAAATGTAAAAACCCCAACTGCGATAGTGACTGTCCGATCACACCTGTTTGGTAGTTTTTTTTATTTAAACAGACATAAATTTAGAAAGTAAGGTGGAATGAGCCTTTGATACTGCTGTATTCCATCTGCAATACCTTTCCTTTTTGGATGCAAAAACGTTAATTCTAAAATGCACTTTTTCAGCCGTTGGCTAAAGAAGACACGATAGTATATTTGCTGAGAAAACTTCCAATTTTATGTAAGGCTATAATGGATGTTTTAATCGGCTTTAATTCTATTGTTGGCAGGATTAATGAACCTAGCTTGAAATCTATAGTTAACAGCCCTGACCCTATGTAAAACTGCCGGAAACTTTTCTTTGAGAACAAATGTCTCACAATGACCCTGCACCCTGCAAACAGTGGCATATCCAGACTTCTGTTCAGGAGAGGAGGGGGGGGGATAATGAAAACAATTCGAGCAGTACATTAATCCAAATCCACTATAATAAGCGAGTCACTTGGGTGGAGGATTTTCTTTTTTTTTTTTTTTTTTTTTTTTTTTCTTAACAATCAAATTTACGTACATTTATCACTTGGACAAAGACTTTCTTGCGGCTTTCATTTTGGTAAAATATAGCTTCTTCCTAACCAATATTCAGCCAAGACGGAGAACTATAATTCTTAGTAGAATTCCCTCAGCTACATTGTATGTAATGCATTCGAGCACTTTGTAAACAGTCTTTAAACAGCAACTAAAAGTCAGATATTCTTGTATGTTGTCCGCCACGGGAAACACACGTGGGAGTCTTTATCAAGGCTAACCAGATTAAAACAGAAACTTATTTAATTTTTTTTAGTTTAAATGATCTAATATAAACAAACACCAAAGTGCTTTGATGATCAAGAGCTACATTGATATTTTGTAGACTTTTTTAATCCTAGTGTAGACGTGAATTTAAACATAACGTCAAAACATATCTGGGTATAATAACACTAAAAACTAAAACACAATGTAAATATGCTATTTATAATATAAGCTTTATAACAGAGAAACAAATGCATCATTTTTTACCAACCAGTTCAATTAATGGACATCCACAGATGAAAGAACATTAAACGCCCAAGTACATCGCAAAGAAAAAATACAAAGTCAGTAAAAACCAGTCTGCCATTGACTGGCTCGCAGAGGAGTCGCTCAGGCCGAGTTGCAAGCTCCTTCCGGGTGGTTCATGGAGTCTCCCCAGAAAGAGTATAGTTTCAGTGATATTGTCCCGTATCATGAACATGAACGGATGATCCGCTCTGAAGACAGGGGGTTTGACGGTTGCGGCCCCTCCCGTACCTGTCGCTGCACCGGCTTCAGTCCCTGTAACATACGTGTGATTAAATTGTCAAATACTGCACACTTAACCAGTATATAAATATTTTTCAGAGAAATGAATTCTGAATTAAAAGGTAAATTTAATAATAAAAATTCCAGCTGAAATAAAATATTACTGTTACAATAAACAGAGGCATAAAATAACAAACACCGTGTTAATCATTAATCAAGTGGCGTTTAAATATCAAGCTATTTTGATTACAGTATCAACACCCTTTAGTTTATATGAAGATAACACAATTTTCCCCAAACAATTGCATCATTCATTGATGATAACCTGTTACAGCCGCCCAGGGTGTTCAAATACAAAGAATGATAATGAATTCAGTACACAATAATCCGCTGATGTATTCTATATCTTTGTCTATGCACAGTCACATCAGTGCACGCTGTGCATTGCAACGAATATGCAATTTTATGTTTAGGTATAGGTATATTGCAAATATAATAATAATAATAATAATAATAATAATAATAATAATAATAATTATTATTATTATTATTATTATTATTATTATTATTATTATTATTTCTTAAAAACCGCACTACACTACCGTCTCAGTGTTGTTTACAAATAAAATTATCAGAATTACAAGTAATCATATAAATAATAAAAGCTGAGGTGAATAAAACAATTAAAATGATCAATGCTGGTTATAATAATAATGGTCTAAACAATAAAACATTTTCTGATAATATGAGAAAATATATAATTTCAAGTATCACGTTTTAGTTAAAGTACTGTGCAAATAAGAGTGTTTTCAAGTCTTTTTTAAAAACTTCAACACTATCAATAGTCTGAATGTGTGAAGGTAGTCCATTCCATATATAAAATGTGTGCTGCAATTGAAAATACCCTGTGGCCGTAGGTTTTATTTGTTTTTTGTTATAAAGAAATATCATCAATTTCATTCAATACATGAACTTGGAATTGACAGACATTTTATCAATAAACCTCGGCATGATATTATACGATATTATGTTTTTACATGATATGATGCCAAGTAGTACAATGTAGTACCGTGCACTATTTTACTTTCAAGTTTTATATCCAGTCATTGGACACTAACGATTTGAATAGTCGAAAATGAAGTAATGATATATTTTCAAAGAAAGATGTTTAAAGGGATAATAACTCTTTGTATGAGATCTATATTTCACTATAAAAACATTGTGAATAACTCATAGAAATATAATATATTCTGTTTTGCTGCAAAAACGACAGTTATAGCTATTATTCTGATGTCTGAGCTTGTCTTTAGACCACGCGACCTCCATTGATGGCTATACTCTGTTAAAATCTCTTAAGAGATTTTAACAAAAAACCAAACTTTTTAGAAAAAAACCAGGGACTATTTTTGAATGTAAAAATGGATTCATAAACCAATGGTAAGTATGGGAAAATTGTTGTTTACTCCAGGAAAATTCATTTTTTGGCCGAAACGAAGAGTTATTATCCCTTTAATGATAAGTGACACTGTAAATTTCTTCACTTACCTTCTTCGTCCACTTTAACATATGCTTGATGAACAGCTGTAGATATGAACAATTGTCCCGGAGCACCGCCTATACCACTCAGGTCTGCTTCCCCGTCCACAAACATATCCGTCATTCCAAGTTTCTTCAGATGGTCCGCAAGCTTAATGGAAACGTCCTTGAGTTCAAATCGGGGCAAATAGACGTCCACGGGCCTTTTGGTCAGATTTTTGACCAGGGAGTTAAGCTCAATACTGTTGATTGCACTCTCAAGCTGAGGAAGGCCATCAGGTTCATTGGGGAGAAAGACCAACATGCTGACATTTCCGGTATACGGTAGTTCTAGTATTTGGCAGTTCCATTTTGTGCTTATACCATAACGGTGTGTCTGGCCTAACATTTTCATCATCGAAACTTTTGCCTAAAATCAGAATAACGCACCGTATTGAAACTTGTTGTGGTACTTCCGAGAAGCATTCAGAAATTAATTTAGAAACTATATTATGAAATATGATTAATATGATATTCAGGTGATCACTTTTCTGAAGATTAATTAGAACTAATACCGGAGAGGAGACGGTCGTGTAAACAATGTTCTACAGTAGGGCTCTGTCTTACTAGAAAATAAAGATATTCAAGTAAAAAGTAAAACGGGATTATATGTATGCAAAATGACTGATTTTTTTTTTCTTTTTAGGCGTGTGAGCATTAAAATAAAGAAAACTAGCATGAATAACCAAAACGTAGACAGACCTACCTCCTGTCCTTTGCTTCTGAAAGGTAAGGTAGATGTCATGGTGGAGTTAAATGACATATTCCACTGTCCTTTGAAGTAGATGGCATTGGCCAAAACAAAGACAGTGCTTTTGGTAACTGTTCCCTTTGCCATAAGTTCTTTGATCTTATCATCTGTCTGATTTCCTACCCAGTCATTAATATGCACGCGAGACCCTTCGGGATTTGCGGTGAAATCCACAGACTCGGGTTCTGCATGAAAATAGTCTCGCATGTCGCTAAGGAATGTTTGTCGAAATGGAAAGCGTTTGCTCCCAAAGAACCTGTTGGCGGATTTCAACGTGTAGTTGTTGCTTGCATTATAAAGTTTAGCGTTCAGGTCGCGGAAAAGAGCAGCAACGTTCTCGTTTTGGCTGAGTGTGTCGAATTTCATCGCACGGTTTATCTGATCTTCAGTAGTGCCGTTAGTGCCCAGTTGTAGCATGGCCAAAGCGGTGGAGATGCTAATAGGCGAGAAAAAAATGTCTTTAACCTCTGGATCGGCGGTCAACTGCTTGTAAATAGCCAACCCAAATTCAGTGTTTAATACATCTAGCTTTTGCACCGTAGCTCCAGTAGACGCCAAAAGAAGTAATGCCACAAATATCACAAACGCTGACATGTTTAATGTTTGTAAGGTCCACGTTAGCCCTAGCTGGACAGTTTGGCTTTGATATCAAAGGGATGTCATTTATATGGACGAACAATCGGGACCGATAAGGCATTTTATCAGGCGTTTTATGATTCAATAAACGCAATAAATGTGTTATAATGTTTAGCGTTATCTTTAATGACATGTGTCAATTTCAACATATACACATTTATAACCACAGGCCCAGTCTGAGTCATCGCACTATCAGTTATCTCCCAGCTCTTGAGGCACGCGTTAAGCCTGATTAAAGGTTGTTTACCTGGTAAAGCATACTTACATCTTGTGTTAAGGGGGTTACTGGAAGCTCACCAGCAAATTCGAGTGGAGACGGAGAAATGGCTAGGGGGTGTTTTTATTCATTTATTACATTTTATCTATCAAGGGAAAAACATGTTGAATTTAACATTTCTCTTCCCCTTATTATTCATGATGTAAGTAATTAAAGTATAAAAATTAAAAAAAAATAAGTAAGAAAAATAAAGGGTTTTTGATCACAGGAATTTACAGTAAAAACGTACTGTATATACAAGTTAGAACAATAACAAAGATAACAATCACATGAGCCCGGTTATAAGTACTGAAAATAGATCTGGGATGGGTTTTATAATTATTTATTTTCACTGACCTCAGAAACCCAACTTGGTATGATAGGGGCTATGCGAGATAGCCTATTTTGAACATCTGCGCAGCAGATGACGTCAAACGAGACGTGGATAAGAGCGAGATTTCACGAGAGGTGGGGTTAAAATCTGCCATTGCAACTTCTATCGCGGTCGGGCACGAGTCTATGTTATAGGACTGCATTGAGTAAAATTTGGCGTTGTCGTGTAATTTGAGATAGAGCAACGCAATGGCGAATTGCTTATGTTGTGTCGTAGGGTGCATTGCAGTTAAAGTATAGATCGCGTCGTAGTATTTTTTGTTGGAAGAAAGGGACCAACTGTAGACAACTCACACCCGTCAGGTCACTGGCTTCATGGCATCACCGTATAGACCGTATCATCAACGGTCGGAGGGCATATTAAAAAGTAAGTTTTGTGTGTAGTTTACAGGACACCATGGTTTATTAATGTAATACAGCACTATAGTACTTGTGATTAATAGTCTTTTACGGTAACTATATCAGACCAATTTTCTTATGCCATTCCTGTCTCTGTGATGTGTACCTGATCATGAAATACTGGTTAACCTTCCACACCTATTCAGTATATACACAATGATTAGTTGCATTTGTAACATTTCATGCCGGGTGGTCAGTGATGAGGTACAAAATGAGAGTTGGTATTTTAAGAACAACGTTTATCACATACTGGTATACATTTCAGAAAAGTGAGTCATTTTTATGTATTTCAGAACAAGACAAAAAACCAGGCAAGAACTGTGATAGTCATGTGGTCAGGATAATCAGGTGTTGAAGATAGCTCAGTGTATATTTAACTCTAATGCCCTTTAGTTATGATGTTATTGACTTAATTACATCAGGAATCAACAGATAGCATTTTTGTCTGGGTGTCACTTACAGTATCAGGCATTTTCTTTATTACTTTTAAATGAAATATTTGGTTTTGTGAAGATATATATGTATTGTAGTGCACTAATAATTTAATGAAATTTTTCTTGCTAGTATCATTCTTATACTACAGTAGTGACTTTTTAAATAACTATATGACACCTGTTTGTCATGTCATAAATATCAGTTCGACTGTAATTTTGTGTTTATTTGTTGTATTTGTGTATAACTGTCAATAAAATGCAATGTTTTTTTTTAAATTTCAACTTTAATGTTGTCAATTTTAATACTTTCTTTTGTCATCTTTTATGTCATTCAAGTCAGATCTGATGACAATGAAACTTGCATTTGGAAATGCTATCCATTAGTTTCTATAGCATCATTTTCATAAGTAAATAAATGAAAGAATTTTACTGTGAATGCTATCCACTAGTTTCTATTGCATCATTTTCATCAGTAAATAAACGAAAAAATTCACTTTATGATCAAGTTCGAGCTTTTGAAATAGTTGCCATAAATTAAGTGAAATGAAAACCAAGATGCAGGTAAGTCTAATATTCTGATATGCTACCCATCAGTAAATGAAATGTCAAATGATTTTTATTTTACTTCTTTATAAATAAAGTTTAATAGTAAAACATTTATAAAGGAAAATAAGTTGCAGTTTGTTGTTAAAACAGGTCTCATTAAATTACCAGTCAATGGAGAACTATGAAAAATGAACAAGATCTTTAATATGTTTATTTCGCATCCACTGGCATTTTTAGACAACCAGCTATTTAAAATCCCAAAGGCAGTAATGTAAATTGACAATTTATAAAGAAAAAGAGTGGACAACTGTATAAAGTTCTTATTCTACAAACCTCAGGAAAATAGTGAAAAGGGAAGTTTATAGCCAACACTGATTGAAGAAAAAAAGAAATAGGAAATTTCAAACTACACTGGAGTTAATACCAGTAATTTACATTTAGTAATTATATACCTAAAAATGAAGCAATTAAACCCTTGAAAGCACTGGATTATTTTATTTACAAATGTCCAATTCTTGTAGAATGTACATGGACCTACTTTCAACATTGATCTCATTCACTGAATGCAAAACAGTCGTGCCACTCCCATAAAGTGACAAAAAGGTTGCAAATGAATCTCTGCAAAGGCCATAAAGGTGATTAAATATAACTGTGAAAGTCCATCACTCCTATTCAAAATGTATAGCAATATGTCCCTGATATATAAACAAGATTTGTTAAGTTTTTACACTTGTACACTAAGGCATTTGATCTTCAAAATCCATCCCTGCAGCTAGAGGATATAAGTCAATCTAGACTGGTTTACATTTGCCAAGCAATGTGATCCATCTTTAGCCCAGAGTTTGCATGTGAAGTTATCCAGTACCCTTTACCAGGTACGTCCTATATTATGCTAGGGCCAAGGCATGTTTTATATGGCATCCCCACTGAAAAACAAATGAATAATTTATGTTCACTTACAATAACAAATTTGATGTGCCGGATACACATGTACTAAACATAGCACTAGTACTGGCTTTTTGAGAGATTGAACTCCAAACTAAAAGTGATAATGATGGCCTTTTTAGTTTGTGAATAAAACATCAAAACCTGTCATACATCAGTAATATATTAACAGAGACGTGATATACACTAAATTATAAATTAAGAATTATTTCCTTACTTGGCAAAGTTTAACATTGGCCACATAAATAATTGGAAGCTGCCGGGCATCATCCGTCCAATTCTCAATCGATCCTAGCCACTTTCATCTAAAAGGCATGTGTATCAACGGGCATGGTAATTTATCTTATTTTCCTGTACCACAAGCAAATACCTGGTGATGTAGCCTGTTTAAACTTGGCCTTTGCTGCGCAGTACGTCCTCCGGGCCAATTTTGCTTTGCAGGAGTAATCGGCTCTTAGCTTGGCAAATCCAACATGTCAGTTGTAGTACATATTATATTAATATTTCTTCTTTATAAATGTAATATGTGTATGTATGATGTATGATTGTGGTTGTGTTAGTGTAGAGAAGTGTGTTCGTGCCTTTTCGTTTGTGTCCGTGTGTCTTCGTTTCTATATAAAATACGCCCCTCTTTGTTACGCGGCACATTCGTTTCTTGTTTCTGCCATGTTCACACACAGGTATGATAGACTTGATTGGTTTACTTTTCATTTTCTTTGTGTTTAGATTTTGTATTTCTCTTAGTTTAGTTTGATCATTTAAGTGCTTATCATTTATTTTCATCCTTATTTAGTTTAGAAATTTAGTAAGTATCTTTAGTTCATTAATGTTATTCATTTAATTTTTTCTAAGTTTGTTCAGTTCTGCATTAAGTTCATTTTATTTATTTGTAAATTATTAAAAGACATTCGTTTCTTGTTTCTGCCATGTTCACACACAGAGTACACTCGGGTTCGTAAATAAAGTATATTGAGAGCTGTTACATTTTTGGCGCCCGAACAGGGACCCGAGTAAACTCAATCGTGTGACTAGATTGGGAAAGTGGAAGACTGCCCACATCACTGATGATGCCAATCAGATCATTGTCAATGAGAGAATGAGAACCTGGCTATCTGCATGGACGTGAACGATGTCAACAAAGCTCTGACGAGGCATTCGAGTCGGCATACGACAGAAGTGTAAGCAGAGTGTGTGATTGTTACGGCAAGTGGAGTCCAGTTCCGATGTCTACGAGGCTGTAAAGGGACAACGCCCACCACGTCCACGTATTACGCAACGTGTATTGACCCCGCTGGCGAACTGCTAGTAACTGGAGCTTTGAAGGCGTGACCGGGTTCCGCAAGCTGTCTCATGTGGTGTAACCCTGCGACTACTGAAACGTGCATATAAGGACGCTGTTTTAGCTGTCGGGACTGTATAATTTGAATCCCGCGGGAATGAACTGTGAGTAACAGACTGTGTAAAACAATCTATTGTAGATCTACTGTATATATTCTTGTAAATATTTGTTACCCGTATTTTTCTATAATCAATATTTCGCTAGATTTAGCAGTTAGATGTAAGTAGAGACTGTGATTAAGTCTAATTAGAGAGGTTTTCTTATTCAGACTAAATATTTTAGGATACGCAGCTTAACATTACAGTAATTGTTAGTTTTCTGTAGTGTTCAGGTAGAATATTCTGCACTTCACCCATAATTACACAGGGATTGTTATATTTCTTGGTTAAGTAGTAAACGTAGTGGGTCGGCTGAGTAAACAGATTTGGTTGAATTTTGATATCAGTCTTTGGTTGAAGGCCGAAGCTAAGTGAAGTTAATATCTGCTGTTGTTTATTAGAATTCATTAGTGGCTCGTTATATAATTGCCAGTAGTTTCTTTCTATTGCATTGTCATATATTCATTCATACTGCTGTAGTGATATTAGTACAGAGACATTTGAGTTTTGATATTATCATTTTGTCACCAGCAGTAGTATTAAAATTGGTAGTAAACTTTGTCAGTAACATTGAATCTGTGTATGCGTGTCAACACACATGTCCAATTATTAAGGCGTTGTGATATTAGTTTGACATTGCTGTTAGAATGCTGTGGGATTAATTAACTGCTTTTTATTGTTCCTTTCATTTAGAATTTTAATTAAAGTTTGTGACATTTTGTTGTTGTAGTCACATATCATTAAACTTGGTGAAGGTATTGTCGTTGTGGTCACGGAAAAAAAAAGTGACATTAAACAGTGACATTAAGAAGTGATATTATATTCAAGCAGTAGTTAGAAGATAGAATAATTAAATTGTGTGTGTTTATTGTATATAATTGCATACATTATTTTAAGAGTTTGTATTGTTTATATTTTCAGGAAGGTCAAAACAGGGTAATTGCATACGCAAGTAGAGGTTTGAGACAAAGTGAAAAGAATTATTCCATTCATAAATTGGAATTTTTAGCGTTAAAATGGGCCGTCACAGAAAAATTTTCTGATTACCTGTATGGAAATTCTTTTACAGTTAGAACAGATAACAACCCATTGACATATGTGCTAACGTCTGCAAAATTGGATTCCACAGGTTAACGTTGGGTGGCAGAACTGTCTAACTACAATTTTAACATTTTTTATGTCTCAGGCAAGTCAAATGTGGAAGCAGATACTCTTTCTCGAATTAGATGGCCACAAGAGATCACAGTTGATAGTTGCCAAGCTATTTTTCATAGTTTTCAGATCCAAGAGCCATTAATTGCTGTTTTTCCTTGTACAGAAAATGTCATTCCAAAGGTACTGTCTGCTTCTGTTCAAATGAATCAGAAAAAAGATTGGATACAATTGCAAGAAGCAGACCCTGTTGTAAAAAATGTACGGGATATTTTGAAAGGTGTGAAGAAAAGAATGAGAGAAAAAGATGTAGAAAGTAAGACTTTTGAAAGAAAGTTAGAGAGAATGGTGCTATATGATGATGTCCTGTATTGTACAAGACTATCTAATGATGGGTCAGTAACTAAGCAGTTAGTTCTACCAGAAGCCTTTAGAAAAGATGCTTTGCATGGTTGTCATGACGAAATAGGTCATCTTGGAAGAGACAGAGCTGTAAATCTCCTTCAACAGCGTTTTTATTGACCCGGAATGACAAAGCAAATGTCTCAACACATTAGTGGTTGCCCTAGATGCATAAAACGTAAAACGTTGCCCACTGCTCGTGCAGAATTATGTTCAATTTCTTCCTCTGCTCCCTTAGAATTGGTCTGTATGGACTATCTTTCAATAGAGGATGGGAAGGGTGGAGTTGGGAATATACTAGTTATTACCGATCATTTCACGAGGTACGCGCAAGCGTATCCCACGTCCAATCAAACGGCAAAGACTACTGCCAGAATCTTCTTTGACAATTTTGTGGTGCATTATGGCTTTCCCAGTCGTATTCATACTGACCAAGGCCGAAATTTTGAAGGAAAGATAATAAATGAGCTGTGTCAATTGGCGGGAATAAAAAAATCCAGAACAACACCATACCACCCAATGGGAAACGGCCAATGTGAAAGAATGAATAGAACACTGTTAGATATGTTGGGAACGCTAGATCCAACTCAAAAGAAAAGTTGGAAGAAACATATTGGCTCGCTTGTGCACGCCTACAATTGTACCCGTAATACTTCAAGCAATTTTTCTCCTTATTACCTGATGTTCGGCCGACATCCTAGACTGCCAGTTGATTTGCTTCTAGATTCTTTTCCAGAAAATGTCCAAAATTCCTCCCACTGTCAGTATGTCGATGATTTGAAACAGAGGTTGAGCGATTCATATCGATTAGCAGCTGAGCATATTGAAAAAGCACAGAGAAAGCAGAAGAAACATTTCGATAATGAATCGAGAGGAAGTGTAGTGGCGACTGGAGATCGTGTTCTTTTGCGTAATGTAGCTTTTACTGGGAAGCACAAACTCGCTGACCGTTGGCAGAAAGAGGTGTATATTGTCTCATCACAACCGAATAAAGACATTCCGGTTTTTACAATAAAGAGAGAAGACGGTGTTGGGAAAACCAAAACGGTTCATCGTAATATGCTCTTGCCAATTTACGCACTGCCATTAGAGGAAGGAGAGTTATGTGAGGAACAGAGGAAAAAAATCGACTCATCAGATCGTCCAAAGAGAAGTAGAAGAAAACCAGTTTGGTATAATGATAGCAACTGGGTGTTTTAAATAGCATATAGAGTATTTATTTTATTTTTTGTAAATATTGTACAGAAAAAACTAATAAAATGGAAAAAAAATTGTTGTTCCCTTGTCGTTTTGTAAATGGTATGGAAACCATTTGTTGTTGGCGGGGGAGAATGTAATATGTGTATGTATGATGTATGATTGTGGTTGTGTTAGTGTAGAGAAGTGTGTTCGTGCCTTTTCGTTTGTGTCCGTGTGTCTTCGTTTCTATATAAAATACGCCCCTCTTTGTTACGCGGCACATTCGTTTCTTGTTTCTGCCATGTTCACACACAGGTATGATAGACTTGATTGGTTTACTTTTCATTTTCTTTGTGTTTAGATTTTGTATTTCTCTTAGTTTAGTTTGATCATTTAAGTGCTTATCATTTATTTTCATCCTTATTTAGTTTAGAAATTTAGTAAGTATCTTTAGTTCATTAATGTTATTCATTTAATTTTTTCTAAGTTTGTTCAGTTCTGCATTAAGTTCATTTTATTTATTTGTAAATTATTAAAAGACATTCGTTTCTTGTTTCTGCCATGTTCACACACAGAGTACACTCGGGTTCGTAAATAAAGTATATTGAGAGCTGTTACATAAAGTGAAAAAAGAACAAGCCTGTAGCTCAAAAATTTCGTAGGTTCAGCTATTTTCCAAGTGAAGAAATCGCTGCTCTTCTTCCTCGTGGTCGCCACACTTTAACCCCACCTCAAGACAGATCTCGTAAAATCACGGGGAAATTTGGCCTCCACGGCGAGAACCCGGAAAGCCCCTATTATACAGCAGCCGCCTTAAATGATCATTTACCACAGCTGTCATATGATAATCCTGGGAGGCTATGTTTACCTTTTTTATCACCCTAAAGGCGGTGGGTGTACAGGGGTATGTCCCCTTCAATTTGTCTCATTTAACGTTCACGTACGGTTCTCTATCTGTCCTACACATGTAGAACATAATAATTTCCCTTTTAGTGAAAAATGTTCTTAATCTGTCCTAGGACATTCTGAAGGACTTCCCAAAAATAGTTCTAGAACTGTTACATTCATTAAAGAACAACATTAGAACTATAAAAAACACACACCAAATGTTCTAGAATAGACTGAGAACCGTAAGTGAACGTTAAATGAGACAAATTGTAAAACCCCTGACATAATCACAAACAAACACATTGTTATCCTATAGTTTGTGGATGATTTGAAATTAATATTAAGGTTTTACACGTGTGTTTTTCCAGCACCTGGTCATAACATTTTTCAAATATTGAATCTCTTTCGTTTGTTTTGATCCATCAGTCACTGGTGAAATTTACACAGAGAAAATTGCTAGACTTAACAGCCATATGATTATAAGATTTAGTTCTTGTGTCATGGTAAACGGTGCCATACACTTGGTGCTATCCTCTGAGTGACAATTAATTGTGATTTTTTTGAGTTATTTATTACTTATTAACTGGCCAGTCGTTCAGTAAGCGCCGATGTCAGTAAGATTCACAGGGTGATCAGCATGCAGCGAGAGATGTTCGTTACAGAAACCTAACTGAATTTAACCGTCTATTGAAATTTGAAAACAAAGGAATTTCGACATAAGCATCTTGGTGTTTCCCTTCTTTGCTTCTTGTTAGGCCAAACATTGGCAAAATCAAGCAGAGAACAACGGTGTTGCCGATATTAATTTGTTCCCTTGTTTTGGGGTACAAGTATATATATATAATAAAGATCACGGATAAATAGGCTAACAAAGGAAGTGTTTAGTTGACAATGAGAATCAGGGGAAATATCGAATTGCGATCCAATTTTATTTTAATAAACCGTAAGGTATTCTGCCCCACTTAGTCGCCGCGTACCATTAAACAGTTATCAAAGACAGTCGTAATCTTGAGCAATGGCAACTTGCCTTCTTTTCATGATAGATGGATGATGCCACAGTGACACCTACACCCTTATCGTGCACACGCTCTGACCTTCACCGAGTTCCCCACACAAACATGCAAAGTAGGCTGTTCTTAGTGCGATCCTGGTTTGCCTCAGAATAAAAAACACCATTGCCAGGTATTAGACAAAAGCACTCCATCTTACATACTAATTTTGGTCAAACTTTATGTTAATTAGAAAAAAGGGATTAAATGTTTGTTGGCCGATATCAAATAAAGTCAAAGCCAGGTACAGTCATTTTTCGCTAAATGGAAACACATGTTAGATTTTGAAGACACCTAGAGAGATAACCCACTTGCCCGATGCACCAAGGGAACAAAAGACATCAAGGATGAAGATACTTTTACAGCTTTGGTTTTTGACAGTTTTCTGTCCGATTGCTCTTGCTAAGTGGGATAATAATAATGGCGGATCTTCTCAAGGTATCGTAATTTTTCTATGGGAACATTCGTAATACAATTGCCTCTTACCACTTACCATTTCGGCAAGAACCAAGCTAGATATCCACTGTCGACAGTCGCAAATTTACAAGTTATCAGTTCGACAGGGCGCAAACTCGTGGTCAACTGTCACGCAGTATTATGGAATAAATCGTAGAAATATACAATTAGTGCTGCTCACCCTTAGAAATCACAAAAAATATCATAACATCATAAAATAATAGCATTTAATGGTCTTAAATAACTCATACTGTTTTGATGCTTTTATTACGCAATAGCTTGTATTTCACGTGTACATACGTGTGACATTTTCCTTCTAAACACACTTTAAGAGGGCTTTTAGGCAGTATATTTACCATAGACAGCGGGGTAGTGTTTTCTAAGACCCCATTTCCAGAGATTAGATCGATCTACTTTAGATCGACCTAACTCCCTGGGGGTTCACGCTAAATAGCTGTCAGCCGAGCGGACACGAAAGTTAATTACCCCCTTACAGCTTGTAGTAGGCGGGAGGGACATTTAAGCCGGATTATCTGACAGTAATCTAGTGAGACTCCCCGCGGGGATAGATCGATCTAAAAGCTCTGGGAATACAGCCTAAAGCTATCTCGTGTTTACCGGATTTAAAGAGACAGCTTGGATTTGGGGGAAATGTAATAACCGGCATGCATTCAGGACATTAACAGCAATTTATTGGCTTCATACATGTAAGTTAAAAAACACACACACACACTTTTATTTATGAAATGTTTGGATTGTTTTTCCTAACATGACTTTTCATGTAAAAAGAAAATACCAAAATGAAAACAGAAATAACAAAATGAACGTGATATCGTATACAATCTCAATTATTTATATCGGTGTACAAATTCATTCTATGTGAGGCAGATTGGAGATACAAAAAAGGCAACCAATCTAACATATGGTTAAAGCAGAATCTATTTCTTTTTCTTTTGTCAGTTTCATGTTCTGAGTGGGTTGGGTATCCAAGAGGTAATTCTAACACGCAGTTTAGATTATCTTGCACCAAACAGACATGGGCAGCCGCACAGAGAGCCTGTCAGGGGATGAAGGGGACCCTCGCCGTGGTTCACACTAGGGACGAGAAGAATTTTTTGTTTGATATGATAAAGACCGCGGGAGAAGCGTGGGTTGGCTTCACGGTCAGAAGATCGTCATTTTCCTGTAAACCCAGGTAAATATGCATAATTAAGCTGCCTATATATAAAGAGAGAGAGAGAGAATTTTCCCCGAAAATGGGAAAGTGTATACATCTAACAGCAAATATTCGTTACAGGCATAGGGGACTCATCCACTGTATCAAGGTAGTGTATAGAGTATATACATGTACTTTGTTTAGCGACGGTTTAATCGAGGGTTATATTGTCCTACAGGGTATATGTTATATCACGTGGTTGTATCTTTTTTGCACTTTTTTATTTGCAGTCAAAATAAATAAAAATAGAGTATGTATATTTTATGACGGATCCATTGAGGGGCACAGTGAGTCACGTGCATTCTCCCACTTAGGTCCGGTGGTATCTTACTTAGTAAGAAAAGTAAACCTTTTCTCCACCCGTCCACAAAATAAATTAATGGATAAAAACATTGCAAAAAGTCAAATACAAGCAACCCCCAACCATGAACCTTAAAGAAGAAAGTACCGCTGACCTCGCCTTATATTTTATACCAACGACCCCCCCCCCCCCCCCAATCCTCAATACCAGCAGAAATATCCTGGAAATTGAATTACGAACAAAGACCACAGGGAAGATAATAAACTAAAAAATTCTGAGCCATATCTCGGAAAAGGTTAACCGATTTCTACGTCCTAAAGTACACTTACGTATACAGAGCGCACCAACGATGGAAGATAGCGCAATTTTTGACACTGACCTACGTGTATTGAATACAGTATATATATTAGAACTGGATATTTCTTTAAGCGTATGTATGATCTTCAACTGAAGGCTTGGTCTTTGTCTTTGATTTTCAGTTCTGTGACAGGGACTTACTACAGATATCTGACCATTTCTGAGGAGAAGTGTAAGACTAGTGAGTATTCCATTACATTTATGATATATTTGTTTCCCACTCACACGTAAATTCACCGTCAGGTCAATGTTGGTTTGAAAAGATAAATAAATGGCATCTTTCTTCTCATTTGGGATTAATTTTCCATCTCCTCTTGAGCAAAAACAGAGCATCAGTGAGTTTGTGAGCATTGGGCCGCACAATTATTTTTATTACTTATTTAGAACATTTTGAACGTTGTCAAAGTGTCCCCATACTGAGATAAATGCCCTCATGTGATTTCAGCAAGAAGAAGCACATGTGGGTATATAAAAACAAACGACACTTCAAAAATACAAGACGATGACTGTGGGGATTCACGTCGGTTTGTTTGCGAGAAGCGGGCAGGTAAATATCTTTTCTGAATTGTGTTTAGGATCTGTTCTGTTTTGTCTATATATCATTAAAATGTGTCACTCAGTACCAAGACATTAAAACCTCGGGAGATGATGTGGTGAGTACACTTACTTGGAATCTGTGTTGTTGGGCTAAGGGGGACGCACAAGGGGAAACGAAGCAGAGGGTGATTTCTTCAATTACCCATCTATCTATCTAATACCCCCGTCACACTAGAGGCAGAATGAACAAGAATGCCGTCGGAAAGACAATTCTTTGTGCATTCCTGGATATTCAAAGAGCGTTCTAAAAATTCCGAGTGCATTTCAAATAGTTTTGCCCATTCTTGTGGTCGGCCTGAATGTTAAAAACTTTCATAGTACATTCCAAGTGGACAATTATTTAATTGCATTTGAATAGTATTCTAACTACACTATGACTGCATTTTAAATATTCTCACGGCATTCAGGCAACATTCGAAACCTTCTGATCACATTCGAGGGATATTCGAACTGGCACGTGACTTAAGGCCCCCGTCACAATTATTCGGAACCAGCAGGAATCAAGCAGAACCAGCCAGAATGGATTAATTGAAAAATTCGTTCCATAATCGGGAGGGAATTTCAAATTGCAGTCAGAATATTCCGAATGAAATTCAAATGCAGTACGAGTGTGGTTTGACTGCTGGCCAAATACAGGCTGAAGTATGTAAGAAGGTACCTCGAATGATATATGAAGCGAACTCAAATGCAGTCAACTGCTCCCGGTATGGCTGCCAATGATCGTTTGAAATATAAAGAATTCAAACATAATGCAGCTGAAATACCTAAAATACTTAATTAAAATTACTTTCTAACATGTTTAGAATGTAACACGATGCCCAGAGTGTATAAATAACACCACTGGAATGGTAACTGATCATAATGTTTCGAATGCTGTCATAGTGCAGTTAGAATAGTGTTTAAATGCCATTCGATATCTTTCCACTTGGAATGCACTTCGAAAGTTTTTGACATGACAAAAACATTCGAGCCGGACACAAGAATGGGTAAAAATATTTGGAATGCACTCAGAATTTTTAGAATGCTCTTCGAATAACCTAGAATGCACAAAGAATTGTATTTTCGACGCCATTCTTAATCATTTCGCCTCTAGTGTGACGGGGGTATAAAATCCCGCCAGAATGTTTCATATGTGCCTCGGATGAGGTGAAATATTAATTTTGCCAGCAATCGAACTACACTAGTACGCCATTCAAAGTATATTCCAAATATTCTTACTGCCTTCTGACAGCATTATACAGCCTGTAGATATTCCTAGTTTTCCAACTACATTCGAACTGCATTTGAGAGCTAAAACAGCCGAAAGTGCATTTATCATTCCAGGCGAATTCAAGCGCATTCTGAGTATTCCAACGGTACTCTTACAATAATTAAGGTCAATTAAACCTTTTTTCCAGAATGTGGTGCGAATTTTTAAAATTCTTCATTCAGCCTCATTCTTCTTGATTCCTGCTGATTCCAATTAAGTGTGACGGGGGTATAACATCACGATCTTTTGTAAAAATAAGTTCTACGTTCGATGTGAAATAACTGAAGTTTCAAAGTCTCGAGTCTTTCTCAGTTGTTGTACAAGTGTGCGTACGTGTACATTTCGATCCCAAGGAGATTTTTAATTAACTTTCATTTAATTGCACGGTACATGATCAAATTTTATACCTACCTGTACCAATGTTAAGGTGTATTTACAGTTAAGCTATGGTGACTTAATTTAACACCATAATATCTCATCAAGCGTATTATTATGGTGATTTTTCGTCCACACCGCTGGGCATAGTGCGCATTATTAATATCATCTTAAACCCGGTAGGCCTGACTATCCCTTTGGGGCCAAAACCGTTGTTGCGCGGTGTGATATGTTTCACGGTTGATTTGTAAGCACGCCCTACCTTGGATCAATTTAATGTTTCTGTCTTTTTTACAGGAAGTACATCAACATCAAGACCAACATCTACAGCAACAGTATGTTCTACATACCCCTGCAAAAACGGCGGAAAATGCAAGGAGACTGATAATAAAAGAAGAAGACGAAGTAAAGACAGCTTGATTCCGGGGCTGATTGCCGCTTTCTTACAACTGAAGGGGAATTCGGGTTCCACAGAAAACAGTGGTTATACGTGTGAATGTCCTACTGGCTTCGGTGGCAACAACTGTGAAAAGAGACGTAGGTATAGTGTACGGTATTGTGTAAAACAAAAGACCACAAATAATTAAAGGTGACAATTTCTAATCTTAGCGACGTTCAAAAATTAATAAAAAGTATATATATAAAAAGGAGAAATTATATCATTACCATGATTTAAGAGTGCATTTAATTGTCCACTTCCCAGAATGCACGATGCCTTCAAGTCCATCTAACACTATGACCCAACAGGCCCGAAACAACGAGGGAGAAAGCATTATCTACAAATGTAACTTGTTCCACGAGCATATTGCTGGGGATCTGGTCCGAAAATGTGAAGTTCAAGGATCCTCAACTAAATGGACTGGGTCGGCACCGACGTGTGTTCCTAACGGTAATTGCGTTGCTTTTGTTTAAAGTCTGTAATTGTTACGTTGATATATTCGTTGGCAATGAAGCATTCGTCATTGCAATAAAGCATTAAGATTGCTAACGCAGTTATTATTAAAGGATTTGCGCCATACCGTCAGAATGGCCTGAACGGAACATATTCTTCAGAAAACATGCCCAACTAACGATATCTTTATCCAAATACACAGTTTAAAAGCTCACTTTAAAAAAAATTGGCTTTAAAAAACGTCCTATTTGCTCCGCCTGGGAGTTAATGAGCTACATGGCCACGTGGTCCGATGACGACAATCGTGCCACCGGAGAAAAGAGCGTGCTTAGCTATCAAACTGAGCTGCATTGTCTACCTGGAAGATGACTTTTCTGGCTTCTGATAAAATTTTATACGCATTCACATCTCTTACCCGAGGGGTCTAAATCCTCGTGAATCTATGTAAAACCATTTCTCGTCTAGTCAACAAGCATTAATTATGGTTATCCCAAGTTGTATAAAACGCTGCATTTGAATGAGTTAAGGGTACTGTTGATTATTGTATATGAGGTCCATGTTCCATGAAATTCCATTAATTTTATTAAACCGCTGACACTCCGTCTTGCATGTTTTTATTAAACTGAGGTAAACAATGCCCGTTACCTTTACAAGTCCTATCTTAATCATCCATCTAACTGGAACTTCCTTTACCTCTTAATTAGAGGGTTAAATGGCATTCAATTCTCCTGTAGCGAGTATCTATCTGGCGATATTTATCTCAGGTAAAAATCCACCTGTGCGTTAGTTTCAAAGAGCAGCTCCCGCAGACCTGGAGGTACTAGATAAAATCTGAACACCAGGTTTATCGAGGAGCTAGAGAAACAAAGGAAGAATTTTTCCTGCACAGCTTCATAGGAATTTTAACATGGACTTGATCCAGCTTAGACCTAACAGGGTGACATTAGCAATTTTCACAAACAAATAATAAAACTATATTTGAGTTAGCCTCCCTTTAAATAAAAATACCGTTCTGGGTAAATTAGAATATTTATTAAATCGCGAGAATATTTTTGACTTAAATGATGATTTTATTATTAATGGAAATTAAGCTACTATATGAGGTACATTTGCTGTGATTACGCTGTCCATCATGTTTTGCGTTAGTCTACATTTTGCTGTACGTGCTTGTAATTTTTTTAATCTGTGCGTACAACTTTTGCAGGTCTGGTTACGCCCCTGTTATGTGATGAAAGTCTAAATTTGGCAATTAGTTCCTTAGCTTATTTAAATAGAATTGCAGTGTAAAAATTTCAACAAGATGTTGGCGCAATAGCCCTTTACTCTTTGTGGATCCATATTTCCCCGTCAAAGTTTGTCTATTTGTCTAAAATTATCTTTCAATCTTTACTCTTTTTCCTGTTTTTCCTCAAGACGTTTTCTTCCAAGGAAGTAATGCCTGGGCATACGCATGCTTCAAGATACCCTGAGAGCAATTCCTGTTATTAATGTTCGCGACCTTGTTTGATCTTAATTGTTTAAATATTGATATTTAACGTCATTTACAAATACCAATAAAATAACCCCATGAAATAAATGAGATATATTGAAAAATATGAAAGCCCACCAAGACGAGTTTGATACCTGTTATTACCTGGCTTGGGAATTGCAGCGGTGCATAATTAACAGGTTTTATTGTTAACGAGCTCTTGGTCAACTACAATGCATTTAAAATGCATCAGCAATTAGTAAGCTTGCCAACTGATGACAGTTAATCTAAAAGACTATCAGCTTTTGATATGATCTAAAACACCTGAGGTGACCGAGATCGCGAGCATCGCAACTATTGTCACCGAAGTTACATGTAATAAGTCACGGAAGACCGTCACAGACAAAGAAAGATTGTCAAGGAGTGCTGCAATTTTGGTGAATCCCACGACAACACACTGAGACATAAGGAAAATTGCTCAACTCCGTTCAACACAACTTTCTTAAACTATTGTCTGTATGCACCATGCAGCTCAGTTAAGTCTCATAGACCTTTATCCCGCACGAAAACGAAGTAGATACTCCAGCGCAGTAGACTACTGCAATCATACTGCAAACATGCTTCAAATCTGCTGCGACTGGGGAACTAATTAGCATATTTGCTTCTATCATGCTGCTAATCTACTGCATTAATGCTCCTATTCTGTACAGCCCTATGTAATTTTTGAAGTAGAATGGCAGTAGGCTATACTGCATTTCTACTGCAAATATGCTCCACACCACTACTGCGTTAATGCTTCTTTGCTACTTCGATACTACTGCATTTTCGTGCGGGTATATATCCTCATTGTCGTCACAGTACCACGTGACCCAGATCTGTTGCTTCATTTATGCATATTGAGGTGAGGTTTACTAAAACGCTTTTTTTTTCTACTAATAGATTTTTTTTTATAATTTTTTAATGGCGGGGATAGATTAAAACATACCTCTAGTGTATAGATTGAGTGCTGAATATTCAAAATTCGAGAAATGGATTTTTGTGGGTCTATTGTCCTTTCAATCAAAATGATTCGTTAAGATTGCTAATGCTGTAATTAAATCACAATAATTTTGGCTTCGTGAACGTTTTAACAGTATTTATTGTGGATACATATATCAAACCAAGTTTTTTCTACTCATTAACGCTTTTGAACGGGTTTTAAATTAAATTTCCAATTGAGGAGATTCATATATCATTCCTTTATTTTTTGGCATGGAAACAGCAAGATCCAAGTTAGCTACTTTTTAAGTAAATACGGATTCTGACGCCTACATAATTCACCAAGAACAGATATGCTATATTGTAATGTTGCATACCTAACGGTTAATTTCCATCCATCCCAGAGTGCTATAGATCCCGATGTCAAAATGGTGGTAAATGTGAAAACACTGCGGACGGATACAAGTGTTCTTGTCCAACTGGCTTTACTGGAAGAAAATGTGAAATAAACATTAACGATTGTGATCTGAACCCATGCGGCGGTAAAGGAAGATGCTTAGACGGTGTTAATAAGTATGTTTGTCTTTGTAACCTTGGATTCACTGGGATACACTGCCAAACAAACATTAACGAGTGTGCATCGAACCCGTGTAAGCATGGCACTTGCCGCGACTTAGAGGCTTCATACGCATGTCATTGTGATCATGGGTTCACCGGTGTCCAATGTGAAACGAATATAGACGAGTGTGCTTCCCAACCTTGCAAAAATGGCGGCAGATGTGTCGATGAAGTCAATGGATTCCAATGTACCTGTCCAGCTGGGTTCACCGGCGTCCAATGTGAAAAGAATATAGACGAGTGTGCCTCCCAACCTTGTAAAAATGGTGCTGTTTGCACAGATAAAAACAATGGGTTCGTTTGTTCCTGCATATCGGGATTTTCCGGTTTAACTTGCAATGTGAACGTAAATGAATGTTCTTCGAACCCATGTCTCAGAGGACTTTGCATAGATGCAGTGAATAGATACACGTGCATCTGTCCGGCTGGCTTCACTGGCAAACGTTGTGAAACAAACATCGACGAGTGCGCCTCTGGTCCTTGCAAAAATGGTGGTGGATGTGTCGACAGAGTCAATGGATTTCAGTGTACCTGCCCAGCTGGGTTTACAGGTGTCCAATGTGAAACGAATGTAGACGAATGTGCCTCTCAACCTTGTACAAATGGAGGCTTCTGTACCGATAAAGTCAACGAATTCAAATGTAATTGTGTGGCGGGGTTTAGGGGTTTGACGTGTGAGATAGACATAGACGAATGCTCTTCTACTCCTTGTAAGAACGGCGGTAAGTGCAATGACGCTGTAAATGGCTACAGTTGTACTTGCCGTGGTGGATGGACCGGTCCGTTATGTGAGTTTGCCATTGATGAGTGCGCATCTATCCCGTGTCAACACAACGGTTTATGTAAAGACGAGATCAACGGCTATACGTGTACCTGCCAAAGAGGATATACTGGCCATAACTGCCAATTTAACATAGATGAATGCAAATCGTCACCTTGTCAAAATGGTGGTACATGTAGAGACGCCGTCAACAAATATAGCTGTACATGTTTGCGTGGATTTGCCGGTCTTACATGCCAAACCAATACAGACGAATGTGCATCTAACCCTTGCATGAATGGTGCAACATGCATTGATGGTGTGAATGAATACACGTGTGCCTGCAAACCTGGTTTTACCGACCGTACATGCCAAACCAATATAGACGAATGTGCGTCTAACCCTTGCATGAATGGTGCAACGTGTATTGATGGTGTGAATGAATTTATATGTGCATGCAAACCTGGATTTGCCGGTCTTACATGCCAAACCAATATAGACGAATGTGCATCTAACCCTTGCATGAATGGTGCAACGTGTATTGATGGTGTGAATGAATTTACATGTGCATGCAAACCTGGATTTGCCGGTATTACATGCCAAACCAATGTAGATGAATGTGCATCTAACCCTTGCATGAATGGTGCAATGTGTATTGATGGTGTGAATGAATACACGTGTGCCTGCAAACCTGGTTTTACGGTCCGTACATGCAAAACCAATATCGATGAATGTGCATCTAATCCTTGCAAGAATGATGCAACGTGTATTGATGGTGTGAATGAATACACATGTTCATGCAAACCTGGTTTTATCGACCCAATATGTGGAACCAATGTCGATGAATGTGCATCTAACCCTTGCATGAATGGTGCAACATGCATTGATGGTGTGAATGGATTCACATGTGCATGCAAACCTGGATTTGCCGACCGTACATGCAAAACCAATGTAAACGAATGTGCGTCTAATCCTTGTCAAAACGGAGCAGCATGTGTAGATGGCGTTAACGGGTATAACTGTGTATGTCCGGAAGGGTATACTGGTTCTTTGTGTGAAATCGATATAAACGAATGCGCATCCAACCCATGTCTCAATGGAGGAATGTGTGCGGATGGCGTGAATGAGTATACATGCACGTGTCCCGCAGGGTTTTCAGGCTATAGCTGTGAAACCAACGTTGATGAGTGCAAATCAAACCCTTGCCAAAATGGCAGCAGTTGCAAAGATGCAATCAATGGATTCATCTGCAAATGCCCAGCGGGATTTACAGGACCAAACTGTGAGACTGATATAGACGAGTGTACCCCTAATCCGTGTAAGAATGGTCTTTGTTTCGATGGTATAAACAGTTTCACTTGTATGTGTGGTTCTGGTTTTGCTGGTCTCACCTGCGAAATCAACATAAACGAATGTGCCTCCAACCCTTGTAAGAACGGCGCAACTTGCACCGACGATATTGACATGTACAAATGCAATTGTTTAGCGGGATATATTGGTTTGCATTGTGAATCCAATGTCGATGAATGTTCATCTAATCCCTGTGGTAGCGGAGGTACCTGCTTGGATGGTGTAAACGGATACACGTGTAACTGTCCAGTTGGTTATACAGGGACTATATGCCAGACAGACGTCAATGAATGTGCGTCTAACCCCTGCAGCAAAGGACTGTGTCTCGACGGAATTGACAATTTTACTTGTCTCTGTCCAGCTGGATATGCGGGACCAACCTGCCTGATAGACATTGATGAATGTTCCTCCAACCCGTGTTTAAATGATGGTACATGTGTGGATAAAGTGGACGGATACACATGTATTTGTCCTGTTGGTTACAGTGGATACACGTGTGGAGTATTACTAACTACCAGTACCACCACGACTCTGTCCACCACGACTGTTACAAAGGCGACAAAACGTGGGTATATATGCATTGACTAAAGGAGTATACGTACATCTTAAAATTGGATAAAATTATTTGTCTAAAATAGATTAAGATTACCATTTACCTACTTTTAGTACCAAGAATTTTAAGCTAGCTGGATAAGACATTTAATATGTTAGAAATGTACATTATTTAAAGTAACCATTTGATTTGTTCTAACTTTGAAAAGATAATGGAACTGGAAATGAACGGAAAGTGAATACTTTAATTCATCAAGTTAAATTATACTGAGATAATGAGAAAATAAAACTAAAACCTTACGTTGAAATGGAGATCAAGACGTTTTGACCTTATCGAAAGGTCTTCAACAAGGTGAAGGGCAGAACGTCACCACGCTGCATTGGAAACAACTCACCATCAGTTGACACGAATACATTGCGATAAGGTGGGAACGTTGTGGTCTCCGTTTCAATTAGTATTAGATTTAATTATTTTCTCATCCTCTTTATTGTAATAAGCTAATATGTATAAATAATTTAACATTTGGCATCACGTGTGTTTCTAATGTTTTCAAGATCCTTGCGATCCGAACCCATGCCCAGAAAAAGAACCAGGACAACCAATGATTTGTCAACCTTTTAACGGGGGCTATGAATGTATTCGACCCAATGGTGAGTGCTAGAAAACAACATGGGGACTGAATATAAATTTTTGAAGCTTATAAAGCTCATGTCAGTCTAAGACCCAATTCCCACAGATTTTAGATCGATCTATCCCTGTGGGGAGTCTCACTAGATTACTGTCAGCTTAGCCGGCTTAAATGTCTATCCCGCCTACTAAAAGCTGTAAGGGGGTAATTAACTACCGTGCGCGCTCGGCTGACAGCAATTTAGCGTGAACCTCCAGGGAGTTAGGCCGATCTAGATAGATTGATCTAAATCTATGGGAGTGCAGGCTAAGGTATTTATCAGTATCGCACTGATAAATGGTTTATATTGACATGATCAAACAGTATATTTACCATAGGCATGGGGGGCATGATAGTGCTGTTCTTAGCAGCCATGATTCAAAACGTCCACTACGTTTGGCCCGAGGCTGGGAATGAAGGCTGGGTATACCGTTAGGTAATTTAAATTTAATTAATAATAGGTTATAAAAAAATCTTCTGAAAATACCCAAAAATTCGCATCACTGTGTCACAAATAAGGATACAGAGACGAATATACACAAGGTATCTTTCATATTTCTATGTAAACATTTGATTTTTTTTAAACTTAGCATTTGGGCAAGACGCAAGCTAGTAGTCCACAGTCACAATTTAACAAGTTATCATTTCGACAGGAAGCAAACTCGTGGTCAGTATTTTGGAATATAACGTAGAAATATCCATAGGTGCTATTTACCCTTAGGAATCATAAAATATATAGAAACACAATTACATAATATGGCACAATGGCCCAGAATACCTTGTACTGTACTAGTACTGTTTTGCTATATGTATAACATGTATTGCACAATAGTTTGTAGCTTACGTGTATGTACATGTGGCATGTACCTTCTAAATACACTTTAAGAGAGTACATTTACCACAGTTATTGGGGTTATGTTATCAAAGTCAGCTCGTGTTTACAGGATTTAAAGAGACAGCTGGGAAAATATTGGCGAAAAAATAACAACTGGTATGCATTCAAAACATTGACAGCAATTTATAATTACTAGTTCTTCGTACACTTTACCGGTTTTATGAGTTAAAATAGTCGTCTTTAAATTATTGGCTGATTTGTAAGCGTGTCCTGACTGGGATCGATTTAATGCTGTTGTCTTTTTCGCAGGAAGTACATCTACAACAGCACCATGTTCTGCAAATCCCTGCAAAAGCGGCGCACAATGTAAGGAGACTGATTATGGCGCTACCGGTACGTTTAAAAACAAGCTCGGTGACTTCCAATGTATATGTCCTTCATTTTACACTGGCAAGTATTGTGAAAACCTAATCGATTTCTGTCAGTCCAACCCATGTCAGCATGGGTCCACTTGCGCTCCGAAGCTTGGGGGCTACAACTGCACCTGTCCGGCCACCCACAAGGGAACCCATTGTCAAACCCGTGTCAACCCTTGCACCAGCTCCCCCTGTCTTCATGGCGGACGCTGTATCACACAGCTCGATGGGACCTTCAATTGCACGTGCCCTAAGTTGTGGACCGGGACCCGCTGTGAGCGATGCCTGTGTAAGAACGGAGGTAGATGTGACTACAGTCCCACTGACGGCCACGTGTGTCGCTGCCAAGCTGGGTTCATCGGGAAGAAGTGTGAGACTGAGGAAAATGAGTGCAACAGCTATCCATGCTGGTATGGCACATGTATTGACTTGGTTAACGACTATAAATGTGCCTGTGACCCTGGCTACACAGGCAAAGACTGTAACGTCAAGTCTGGCAGTTTGATTGGGTAAAATATTGGAAGAGTTAAATACCCTTTTCACCTCGAGCGGTACACTTTTCTGTATGATACTAGTTTGAAAGTGTGTCAACTATGTAGCCATGCAGGCAGTAACGTAAGATAGATCGCCTATAGGTTATTGTAACCTTTATTGCCATCGATACCGAAAATGATGTTTTCCTGCATCTAATAAATCAGTAATGCATCTAATTAATCAGTAATGCGTAATTACGTGTTCAGACCAGTTAAACTGGTATAGAAAAGTGTATCGCTCAACAGAAAAGGGCCGTAGAGATTGAGACTACACGCATGTGTTTTATTGCTGAAAATAAGTCCTTTAGTTGTAGTCCCTAAAATGAACTGAATTTTAAAGATATAATTAACGTATAATATCTACATTTTGTTGGCATTACCGGGAAACATTCAGCCATTAAGAGCCATTAAATTGCTTGACAGTTGAACTATTTGCAACCGCTGCACGGGTAGACACACGCTGTTAGACATGGAACCTATATCGAGCATATTCTAATGATAATTGTGTGTAAATTTGGCGACATTTGGTGGTGTCCTTTCAATTTAATGGACATTCCTTTACCTTCTTTACCTCTGTAGAAATCAAAGAGAAATACAGCTTATATAAAACCATTATTTTGAAAGAGTGCAATTACTAGTTAATCTTTTCTGACATATCAGATATCACAATATGCCTAACAATGGGTTAGTAGAAAACGCTCACTTTAAATATCAAAGGACTATGATGTAATTAACAAAGCAATGATGCATACTGTTATATCGCCGTATTTAACATCAGTATACTTTATGTTTTAATGCCGTGACACTCGCGCTATATACAATAAAGACAACAGAAACAAGAAATATTGAGGGCTAAACACTTTATTTTGACTGTGAGGCAATTAAGTGTCACAACCATGATGCTGATATAAGAACTTTCTAACAGTTATCACCTTGAAGGATCGTTCATGGTGTAAGCATTCGTGTTCTTGGCAAATGAATAAACAAATAAAATAACGTAAAATAAATATTAATTTGAACAAAACATTTGTGTCCTGGCCGCTACACTACTAAGTGGTCAGTGAGTTATAACATCTACTCACATCAGTCTGTTGAAGCCCTACCTCAAGGTTGGCCATGGGCCAACGGTATGAAAATATTCCAGCTTGTTGTTTTTTTTTTTAGTTTTTATAATTATCATATATGAACAACCACCAAGCTAATAAACATTTTTTGTTAAATATTTTTAAATTCCCAAATTTTAAATTGCACAATCATCATAAAAGTTATTGAATAAGATCCCTGAATATTATCAGGTAAGAGATTGACATGATGAATACGGAAAGTGTCGGCTATATACTGAAGAAGGAATGACAAGAAGGACATTTGTCACCAAAAGCGACAGAGACATATACAGTTAGTGTAGTGATCTCCATCTGAGATGTTTATAACCAGAGGGCGCCGGGCGGACCAGAGAAAAGTCGCGAAACTATTTTGATAAAGGAGTGCGGGACCGAAAAGCATCCCCAGCAAAACCAAGTACTTTGTGTTAGGCAGTTTTTTTTAAATTACCTGTTTCTCGAACGATTTTTATTTTTGTCAGAGGTCGGAGGGGGGAAAAAAATAAAAAATATTTTTCAAAATAATGAATTTTTGGTCACTCATTTTCAAAACTACATTAAACAATGGTAAATACTGGTTTTAACACGGTATAGCAATTTTTGGATAAAAACAGCAATTCCTTTTCAATGTTTTATTTGTCTAAATGAATGTCAATTCAACGAATCATTCTTGTAAATTACAAAACAAAAAACACAGTTTGCCTTTCTATGCATTCACGATGGCAGTGCACAAAACAGTTTTTTGTTAATCTTGATGCAATATTATGTATGATTTAATGATTAAGTGGAAATTCATCAAATTTAAATTATCTACTTCAAGTAACATGGTCATCCAGAAACAATATGGCTTCATGCCCATGTGAGTTCCAAGTCCCACACTGAAAATACCAATACATGTATATGAAAAATGACCATTTCATAAAAACAGCATAACTTCCATAAAAAGAATCCAATCAGGCTATATTTCAGACCTTTGAATCTTTCAATAAGTTTGAGAATCATCTTATTAAATGGCCTTCCTTAAATGGTCACTATGGCAGCTGCACTAAACTAGCCAGTCTCACTCTGCATATGGGCTTCTATACCATAGCTCCTCTGTCAGTGTCTCTGCTATGCTTTTTCCAAGATTTTTGGCCTGTCCAGCCCGAAGACAAAGATTGAAGTCTTCCACTACTTGCGAGGTGGAATTATACATTGCCTGCCTTGCATTACTTGGGGATTCACTAAAAAAAATATTTCAGATAAGTTAACTGAGTTGGATGTGTGCCTTCTCTTAGCTGCATAGGAATTGCATAATTCAAAAGACAGCAAACAATTGCTTAGCCAGATTGTTGAAAATACAAAAACCAGCAAGGGTAATATGGCCTGTTATGGAACTGTGGTCTTAATTTTTATTAAATCTAAATGGCAGCAACAACTTAACTTATTCAATATTATTGAATGATCCACCCTTTTTATCAGGAAAAGGTCTGCTCTGGATCAAAACTGATCTAGGTGCATGAAGGTTTTATGGTAATTAAATGAATCACTTTTTCAGAAAAAGAACCTTCTTTTGAAATTGCTGGATACAGGCATGGTTAAACTTAATATCTATATACGCCTTAAAAACTTGGTGGAAAACTTAATTGAACTATGAATTCATGTTGACAGGCTCATTATCCAAAGCACATGATAATTTACAGCTATTACCTGCCTTAATTTAATAAAAAAAAATGTCAAAGACACGTTGCTTCAGTAGCCTATAGAAACATCTGTTGCTGTGAGCGAGCAATTAGCATTTAACATACGCTTTTGTGAAAGTGCAAAAAAGGAAATTTATTTACCAACATATCAATGCCTAAAATACATTCACCTTAAAAAACTATGACACTCTAGACTGATAAAACGAAAAAAAAAAATACTCACATCATTTCTGGAGACTTTCAGAAGTAGGCCTACGCGAGTGCTGCATTAAAAATCCAATGCGCTCTGTATTTGGATGTTCTTGGAGAGTTTAGTTGAGCCTGCATCTTTTGATGTTCACTGCCAACTGTTATCTGAATGCACTTAATGTCAATATCTACCACCGTAGTGACCGGCATTCTTACATTCAGTTCAGAACCTATTTTTGCTCCCTGTTAAAACCTTCCACACGTGACAAGTGTTGCAGTTGATATTTTCATTTCTGACAGAAAGCAGTCAATAAAATGGCCTAAAACGTCTGTAACACTGGCCGGACAGACCTTTTTGCATAAAATCTTTGGTCCTTCCTTCACTATAACACTGAGCCACACAACAGTGGTCAATTTCCTGCTTAAGTAGAGAAAGCTACTCCAGTATGCGTCTCCCGCCATGTTGCATTAATTTGACAAATGCAGTGTAAAATATCAGCGAAGCATTGATTGGCTTAAAAACCGGAAGCTGGGGGAAATGAACCAATCGTTTACTTTGGCTTAAATACCCTTCGTTTTGAACTTGTAGGCAGTCATGTGACGCGGGAGTCCAGTGAAACTTGTTAAGTTTCGTGTTTACGATCGAACAGTACGATCAGTCGGAAGTCGGGGAAAAAATAAAAATATTTTTGATTTCAATTTTATTTTTTTTCTATTTTGGCCATTTTGATGTCGGCGGAGCTTGAGAAACAGGTTATTAAAAAAAACTGCCTTACAAGACTGCAGTGAATGTTGGTCTTACTGCCACACCAACGGCAAAATAGGGAACTGTTTAATCAGGTTGTTTGCCTGTTTTCAGTGACAGAGTAGGTATTTACGATAAAATGGTGCGTCAGTCCTAGTGCAATAACGATTATGTGATATTCCTATGGAACTTAACTGTATACTTCACTTTCTATCACCCTACGTATAAGTCGTATCACTTAAAGTTAAATGTAAAAACCCCAACTGCGATAGTGACTGTCCGATCACACCTGTTTGGTAGTTTTTTTTTTATTTAAACAGACATAAATTTAGAAAGTAAGGTGGAATGAGCCTTTGATACTGCTGTATTCCATCTGCAATACCTTTCCTTTTTGGATGCAAAAACGTTAATTCTAAAATGCACTTTTTCAGCCGTTGGCTAAAGAAGACACGATAGTATATTTGCTGAGAAAACTTCCAATTTTATGTAAGGCTATAATGGATGTTTTAATCGGCTTTAATTCTATTGTTGGCAGGATTAATGAACCTAGCTTGAAATCTATAGTTAACAGCCCTGACCCTATGTAAAACTGCCGGAAACTTTTCTTTGAGAACAAATGTCTCACAATGACCCTGTACCCTGCAAACAGTGGCATATCCAGACTTCTGTTCAGGAGAGGAGGGGGGGGGGGGGGGTAATGAAAACAATTCGAGCAGTACATTAATCCAAATCCACTATAATAAGCGAGTCACTTGGGTGGAGGATTTTCTTTTTTTTTTTTTTTTTTTTTTTTTTTCTTAACAATCAAATTTACGTACATTTATCACTTGGACAAAGACTTTCTTGCGGCTTTCATTTTGGTAAAATATAGCTTCTTCCTAACCAATATTCAGCCAAGACGGAGAACTATAATTCTTAGTAGAATTCCCTCAGCTACATTGTATGTAATGCATTCGAGCACTTTGTAAACAGTCTTTAAACAGCAACTAAAAGTCAGATATTCTTGTATGTTGTCCGCCACGGGAAACACACGTGGGAGTCTTTATCAAGGCTAACCAGATTAAAACAGAAACTTATTTAATTTTTTTTTAGTTTAAATGATCTAATATAAACAAACACCAAAGTGCTTTGATGATCAAGAGCTACATTGATATTTTGTAGACTTTTTTAATCCTAGTGTAGACGTGAATTTAAACATAACGTCAAAACATATCTGGGTATAATAACACTAAAAACTAAAACACAATGTAAATATGCTATTTATAATATAAGCTTTATAACAGAGAAACAAATGCATCATTTTTTACCAACCAGTTCAATTAATGGACATCCACAGATGAAAGAACATTAAACGCCCAAGTACATCGCAAAGAAAAAATACAAAGTCAGTAAAAACCAGTCTGCCATTGACTGGCTCGCAGAGGAGTCGCTCAGGCCGAGTTGCAAGCTCCTTCCGGGTGGTTCATGGAGTCTCCCCAGAAAGAGTATAGTTTCAGTGATATTGTCCCGTATCATGAACATGAACGGATGATCCGCTCTGAAGACAGGGGGTTTGACGGTTGCGGCCCCTCCCGTACCTGTCGCTGCACCGGCTTCAGTCCCTGTAACATACGTGTGATTAAATTGTCAAATACTGCACACTTAACCAGTATATAAATATTTTTCAGAGAAATGAATTCTGAATTAAAAGGTAAATTTAATAATAAAAATTCCAGCTGAAATAAAATATTAATGTTACAATAAACAGAGGCATAAAATAACAAACACCGTGTTAATCATTAATCAAGTGGCGTTTAAATATCAAGCTATTTTGATTACAGTATCAACACCCTTTAGTTTATATGAAATAACACAATTTTCCCCAAACAATTGCATCATTCATTGATGATAACCTGTTACAGCCGCCCAGGGTGTTCAAATACAAAGAATGATAATGAATTCAGTACACAATAATCCGCTGATGTATTCTATATCTTTGTCTATGCACAGTCACATCAGTGCACGCTGTGGATTGCAACGAATATGCAATTTTATGTATAGGTATAGGTATATTGCAAATATAATAATAATAATAATAATAATAATAATAATTATTATTATTATTATTATTATTATTATTATTATTATTATTATCATTTCTTAAAAACCGCACTACACTACCGTCTCAGTGTTGTTTACAAATAAAATTATCAGAATTACAAGTAATTATATAAATAATAAAAGCTTAGGTGAATAAAACAATTAAAATGATCAATGCTGGTTATAATAGTAATGGTCTAAACAAAAAAACTTTTTTCTGATAATATGAGAAAATATATAATTTCAAGTATCACGTTTTAGTTTTCAAGTCTTTTTTAAAAACTTCAACACTATTAATAGTCTGAATGTGTGAAGGTAGTCCATTCCATATATAAAATGTGTGCTGCAATTGAAAATACCCTGTGGCCGTAGGTTTTATTTGTTTTTTGTTATAAAGAAATATCATCAATTTCATTCAATACAAGAACTTGGAATTGACAGGCATTTTATCAATAAACCTCGGCATGATATTATACGATATTATGTTTTTACATGATATGATGCCAAGTAGTACAATGTAGTACCGTGCACTATTTTACGTTCAAGTTTTATATCCAGTCATTGGACACTAACGATTTGAAAAGTCGAAAATGAAGTAATGATATATTTTCAAAGAAAGATGTTTAATGGTAAGTGACACTGTAAATTTCTTCACTGACCTTCTTCGTCCACTTTAACATATGCTTGATGAACAGCTGTAGATATGAACAATTGTCCTGGGGCACCGCCTATACCACTCAGGTCTGCTTTCCCGTCAACAAACATATCCGTCATACCAAGTTTCTTCAGATGGTCCGCAAGCTTTATGGAAACGTTCTTGAGTTCAAATCGGGGCAAATAGACGTCCACTGGCCTTTTGGTCAGATTTTTTACCAGGGAGTTAAGCTCGATACTGTTGATTGCACTCTCAAGCTGAGGAAGGCCGTCGGGCTCATTGGGGAGAAAGACCAACATGCTGACATTTCCGGTATACGGTAGTTCTAGTATTTGGCAGTTCCATTTTGTGCTTTTACCATAACGGTGTGTCTGGCCTAACATTTTCATCATCGAAACTTTTGCCTAAAATCAGAATAACGCACCGTATTGAAACTTGTTGCTGTACTTCCGAGAAGCATTCAGAAATTAATTTGGCAACTATATTATGAAATATAATTAATATGATATTCAGGTGATCACTTTTCTGAAGATTAGAACGAATACCCGAGACGGTCGTGTAAACAGTGTTCTACAGTAGGGCTCTGTCATACTAGAAAATAAAGATATTCAAGTAAAAAGTAATACGGGATAATATGTATGCAAAATGTTTGTTTTTTTCTTTTTTTAGGCGTGTGAGCATTTAAAAAAAAACTAGCATGAATAACCAAAATGTAGGCAGACCTACCTCCTGCCCTTTGCTTCTGAAAGGTAAGGAAGATGTCATAGTGGAGTTAAATGACATATTCCACTGTCCTTTGAAGTAGATGGCATTGGCCAAAACAAATACAGTGCTTTTGGTAACTGTTCCCTTTGCCATAAGTTCTTTGGTCTTATCATCTGTCTGATTTCCTACCCAGTCATTAATATGCACGCGAGACCCTTCTGGATTTGCCATGAAATCCACAGACTCAGGTTCTGCATTAAAATAGTCTCGCATGTCGCTAAGGAATGTTTGTCGAAATGGAAAACGTTTGCTTCCAAAGAACCTGTTGGCGGATTTCAACGTGTAGTTGTTGCTTGCATTATTAAGTTTAGCGTTCAGGTCGCGGAAAAGAGCAGCAACGTTCTCGTTTTGGCTGAGTGTGTCGAATTTCATCGCACGGTTTATCTGATCTTCAGTTGTGCCGTTAGTGCCCAGTTGTAGCATGACCAAAGCGGTGGAGATGCTAATAGGCGAGAAAAATATGTCTTTAACCTCTGGATCGGCGGTCAACTGCTTGTAAATAGCCAACCCAAATTCAGTGTTTAATACTGCTAGCTTTTGCACCGTAGCTCCAGATGACGCCACAGAAAGTATTGCCACAAATATCACAAACGCTGACATGTTTGATTTCTGTAAGGTCCACGTTAAAGCGTTTTGCTAGACTGTGAGCTCTAGCTGGGCAGCTTGGCTTTGATATCAAAGGGACGTCATTTATATGGACGAACAATCGGGACCGATTAGGTATTTTATCAGGCGTTTTATGATTCAATATACGCAATAAATGTGTTATAATGTTTAGCGTTATCTTTAATGACATGTGTCAATTTCAACGGATACACATTTATAACCACAGGCCCAGTCTGAGTCATTGCACTATCAGTTATCTCCCAGCTCTTGAGACACGCGTGAAGTTTGATTAAAGGTTGTTTACCCGGTAAAGTGCACTTACATCTTGTGTTAAGGGGGTTACTGGAAGCTCAGCAGCGTATTCAGCATATCTCAGCAGAGTGGAGACGGCGGAGATGATAGTGAAGCAATGGGGGGGAGGGGGGGGCGGGAGGTTATTAAATGTTATCTATTAGAGGGAAAACATGTTGAATTTAACATTTAACTTCCCCATGTCCTTAATGAGGTTAGTAATTAAGGTATGAAAATTAAAAATAAATAAATAAATGAACAAATAAATAAGTAAGACAAATAAAGGATTTTGTAAAGATTGCCGAAATTTACAGTAAATCATACTGAATAGAACATACAAGTCAGAACAATGACAACAATAACAATCACACGAGCCTGGTGTTAAGTATTGAAACATATTTGAAATGGGTTTTATAATTATTTATTTTTACTGACCTCAGAAACTCAACTTGGTATAACTATGCAGCAGCTGCCTTAAATGATCATTTACCACAGCTGTCATATGATAATCCTGGGAGGCTATGTTTACCTTTTATCATCCTAAAGGCATGACACTGCGGTGGGTGTATATCCCCTTCAATTTGTCTCATTTAACGCTCACTTACGGTTCTCAATCTGTCCTAGAACATAATGTTTTTCTCTTTTAGTGAAAATGTTCTTAATCTGTCCTATGACATTCTGAATGACTTTCCAAAAATAGTTCTAGAACTGTTACATTCATTTAAGAACAACATTAGAACTGTAAAGAACACACACCAAATGTTCTAGAATAGACTGAGAACAGTAAGTGAACGTTAAATGAGACAAATTGTAAAACCCCTGGCATAATCACAAACAAACGCATTGTTATCCTATAGTTTGTGGATGACTTTAAAATTAATATTTAAGATTAATATTTTAATTAATATTAGGGTTTTACAAGTGTTTTTCCAGCACCTGGTCATAACATTTTTCAAAAATTGAATCTATTTCGTTTGTTATGATCCATCAGTAACTGGTGAAATTTACACAGAGAAAATTGCTAGACTTAACAGCCATATGATTACAAGATTTACTTCTAATGTCATTGATAAGAGGGTAAATGGTGCCATACACTTGGTGCTATCCTCTGAGTGACAATCAATTGTGATATATTTGAGTTATTTATTACTTATTAACTGGCAAGATGTTCAGTAAGCGCCGATGTCAGTAAGATTCACAGGGTGATCAACAGCTAGAGATGTTCGTTACAGAAACCTAACTGAATTTAACCGTGTATTGGAATATGAAAAGGAATGAATTTCGACATAAGCACCGCGGTGTGTCCCTTCTTTGCTTCTTGTTTGGCGAAACAGCAGCATGTTGCCGTAATTAATTTGTTACCTTGTTTTCTGGGTGCTGATCACAATAGAAAACTGTATGCCGTCCGTTTTGCACTTGAAATGCCTAAATACAAATAGATTAATCAGCGACCCTGTGAAACCCACTTGGGGACAATTATTATTTCGAACGAAGTAAATTCGTTTTGGATGGAGCGTAATTAAATGCCTGGTCTAATATATATTTAAGATATTCTTTTAATATATATATATATATATATATATATATATATATATATATATATATATATATATATATATATATATATATAAATGCAATTAAGTTCACGGATAAATAATAAAGGAAGTGTTTAGTTAACAATGAGAATCAAGGGAAATATCGAACTGCGATCCAATTTTATTTTAATAAAACGTAAGTTATTCTGCCCCAATTAATCGCCGTGTACCATTAAACAGTTATCAAAGACAGTCGTAATCTTGAGCAATGGCAACTTGCCTTCTTTTCATGATAGATGGATGATGCCACGGTGACATCTAAACCCTTATCGTGCACAGGCTTTGGCCTTCACCTAGTTCCTCATACAAACATGCAAAGTAGGCTGTTCCCTGTACGATCCTGGTTCACATCAGGATAAAAGACACCACTGCCTGATATCTGATAAATAGCACTATATTTTTAATACTAATTTTGGTTAAGCTTTATGTTAATTAGAAAAAATGGGACTGATTGTTTGTTGGTGGATATCAAATAAGGTCAAAGCCAGGTACAGTCATTTTTCACTACATGGAAACACACCTTAGATTTTGAAGGCACCTAGAGAGATAGCTCACTTGCCCGATGCACCAAGGGGTACAGAAGACATCAAGGATGAAGATACTTTTACAGCTTTGGTTTTTGACAGTTTTCTGTCCTGTTGCCCTTGCTATGTGGGGTAAAGGGTGGAAAGACAAAATGGGCGGATCTTCTCAAGGTATCGTTGATATTTCTATGTCAACAATCCTAATACATTGTTTTTATAACTTAGCATTTCGAAAAGAAACAAGCTAGTACCTCACTCTCGTCAGTCGCATTTTACGATTTATCAATTCGACAGGAAGTAAATTCGTGGTCAACTGTAGCACTTACATCTCTCTCTCTCTCTTTTTTTTTTTTTTTTTTTTGGGGGGGGGGGGCTTGGAATATACAATATTTGTGCTGTTCATCCTTAAAAATCAGAATATATAAGCTTCATTTGACAACACCACATACTTGTCTAAAATGCCTTATACTATGTTTTGATACTTTTATTACACAACAGCTTGTATCTCACGTGAATATACGTGTGACCTGTACCTTTTAATCACACTTTAAGAGGGGTTTTAGGCAGTATGTTTACCATAGACAGCGGGGGAGTGTTATCTAAAGCTAGCTCGTGTTAACCGGATTTAAAGAGACAGCTTGGAATTTGGGCGAAAAGTAATAACCGATATGCATTCTGGACAAAGTATAGGTTCAACGAACACCTTATCGGCTTCATAAAACACACGCACACTTTTATTAATTAAACGTTTGGATTATTTTTCCTAACGTGACTTTTCATATAAAAAAATACCAAACTGAAAACAAAAAGGACAAAATGAACGTGATATCGTATGTACATGTATATATATAAGCCACAACTTCAATTGTTTATATCGGTGTGCCAATTCATCTTTTGTGAGGCAGATTGAAGATACAAAAAAGTTAACAATTTCACAATTTGGCAAAAAACATCATTCATTTCTTTTTCTTTTGTCAGTTTCATGTTTAAACTCTGAGTGGGTTGGGTATCCAAGAGGCAATTCTCGTACGCAGTTTAGACTATCCTGCACCAAACAGACATGGGCATTCGCTCACAAAGTCTGCCAGGATTTAGGGGGAACCCTCGCCGTGGTTGACAGTAGGGACGAGAATAACTTTTTGTCCGATTTGATAAAGAACGTGGGGGAAGCGTGGGTCGGCTTCACTGTCAGAAGATCGTCAGTTTCCTGTAAACCAAGGTAACTACAAACAATTAAGCTGTTTACCAAATTATGTTGATTTAAAGATATTTACAGGCATATATGTATCCTTCACTAAAATGTGAAAAGTTAATACATCTAACAGCGAATATCAATCACAGACATAGGGTATTAATACAATGTATCAAGGTAGAGTATATACATTTGTCCTCTTGTTTAGCTACTGCTTAGTGAAAGAAAGATTGTTGTGCTATATCATATCACTTTTTTTATATCCTATCACATTATTGTTGCAGTCAAAATAAAGAGAAAAAAGGTATGTTTATATTATGACGGATCCCTGGGAGACACAGTGTGGCACATGCCCTATCCATATATCTCCTCTGATACCTCAAATATAAATTTAAGCTTTCTCCCCCAACAATAATTAATTATTAATAAAATAGTAAATAAAAGCACGACAAGTGAAAATGGTCAATTTTATACATGCTCCCCCCCAACGCCAGCAGCAATATCCCGGATACTGAATTACGAACAGAGACTACGGGGGGGGGGGGGGGGGGGGGAATAAACTAAGGTCATAGTCAATCAATAGAGTCCTATAGATAATTTCCTAACCAATTTGAACATCCCAAAGCACTTTAATGTATACAGAGCGCTCTTACGATGGAGGGTAGGGCAAATTTAGGGTCCGACCTAGAACGCAGTCGAAGAAGGATATTGCCTGAAATATAAATCATATGTAGCATATAGATATATAGATTGGAACTGAATATTTCTTTAAGCGTGTGTATGATCGTCATCTTGGTTTAAGGCTTGGTCTTTGTCTTTGATTTTCAGTTCTGTGACGGGAACTTACTACAGATATCTGGCCATTTCTGACGACAGGTGTAAGACTAGTGAGTATTTCAGTACATTTGTATTTGTTTCCCACTCGGGTCTTTTATCAATCATTTTGGGCCAAGACTCACACAGGTCAATGTTTGTTTTAAAAGATAAATGATAGTTTTTTTTCTCATATAGACCTAATGTACCTTTTCCCCTAGGTAAAAACAGAACTTTGATGAGTTTGTGAGCATTTGGCCGTATAAATACTTGTATTAATTTTCAAGAACATTTTACACTTATTAACGTGTTTACAAACTGACACAAATGCCTTCGTGTTCTTTAAGAAAGAGGTAGCACATGTGGGTATTTAAAAACAACCGACACTTCAAAAATACGAGATGATGACTGCAATGGATTACGGCGGTTTGTTTGCGAGAAGCGGGCAGGTAAATATGTTTCCCTTTTTTCCATTCCTTATGGTGTTCAGCATAGTCTTCGTTTTGTTGTGAATAAGATTTAAATGGAAAGCCTATCAGACAGAAAAAAAATATCAGAACGGACATTGAAATATTCTATATCATCTGCTAGACAGCTAAGACACATAGAGGTTACGTTTGGACGAATGCTGAAAATCAAGGGTGGTAAAATAAGTATAATTAACTTTGATTAATAATGGGTTATTCTCGGTGTTCTTGAAAACGTCCAAAAATTTGCATAATATAAGGATTTTATAATAATAATAATAATAATAATAATAATATTATTATTATTATTATTATTATTATTAAGACGTAATCTATCAATCCTGGTAGGCTTGACTGCCTCTTTTGTTCCAAACCGTTGTTACATTATCTGGTATGTTTCACGGTTGATCTGTAGGCACGCCCTAATTCATAACTGGCCATGGGATCGATTGAATATTTTGCCCTTTTCACATAAGGTGCAACAACTTCAAGACCAACATCAACAGCAACGGTGTGTTCTGCAAACCCCTGTAAAAACGGCGGAAAATGCAAGGAGACTGGTAATAAAAGACGCAAACGGAGTAAAGACAGCTTTATCTCGGGGTTAGTCTCCGCTTTATTTAAACCGAAGGGGAATTCTGGTTCCGCAGAGAACACTGGTTATAGTTGTGAATGTCCTGCTGGCTTTGGTGGCAGCAACTGTGAAAAAAGACGTAGGTATAGTTTACGTGTTTTGCGCAAAACGATCCAAAAAGATCACATATAATTACAGGTGATAATTTCCAATATCATTTTCAGACATTAACGAAAAAAATAAAAAGGAGGATTAATCAACATTATGATGCAACTAAACATTTTCATGATATTTCCCACTACCCAGAATGCACGATGCCTTCAAGTCCATCTAAAACCAAAACGATTCAGGACCGAAACAACGTAGGAGAAAGCATTGTCTACAGGTGTTACTTTGGCTACACAGTTATTGCTGGGGATCTCGAGCGAAGATGTGAAGTTCAAGGATCGTCAACTAAATGGACTGGGTCGGCACCAACGTGTGTCCGTAACGGTAAATGCGCTGCTTTTGTTTAAAATCAGTAACAGTTTACTTTGATATTTATTGTGAATGGAACACCCTACATCGCAATAGAGCGTTTTAGATTGGAAACATATTTCATGCATAACAATCAAATCAAATCGATATGTTTTGGCTTCATGAACGCTTATGTGTGTGTGTGTATCTTGCAAGATTGAAATCCAGGCAGATTTAAAATATGATTAGGAAAAGACTAATTGTGAATAGATTAATCACGTCCGTAGTAAAGCAATATTAGTTATAGAATCTATCGTTTAGTACATCTTTTATTAACTATCTTGCATATGCGGGAATACAGAACAATTTTATTTTTATTACTTTTTTGCCTCACAGGAGCTTTCCCAGGGCTGTATAACAGCCCTGTATGTATTTTGATAAACACTTTGATAAACACCAAACTTCTTACATGACGCTATGAATGAAACAGTTTCGGGGGAATGGAAAATTCTGGCACCAACGGTAAGGCAATGCCCAAGGCCTTAAGTATTAAAAACACTTGACCGGGTAGCTATAGGTGTGGCAATTCAGGTAAAACAGGAAAAGGAAGTGGTTGTGGATTTAAACATCACATTTACAATATGACTGCCATAATATGTCATGTGTAGAAAACTCAGGTAAAACAGAACAGAAATTTTAGGAAAAATACTTGTTGTCTCAGATATTTATTTATTTTGTAATTTTTTTACCAACCCAGGCTGAGAGAAATAAAAACTACATACATAAATCTAACACAAAAAAAAATGACATCATTCACAAGTATGTTAAAATACATGTATAGCACAATGAGTAAAACAAATTGAAAGGTTTAATGAGATAATTGATCGGTTAGTAATAATAACACTACATCACAAACATTTTCCCTGAACTGTTAAAGCCTCATTAACAACCGGACGCACAATTTTTAAGATCGTGCGTCCCCTGCGAATATTGGGTGCAGTAGAATCCGTGGAGTTCGTAGAGGTAGAGGAAAGTTTGCAATGTAAAGGTGCCTTACGAGTCGCTGGGCCCACGTGAGATGTCTTTTCGATCAGGGACGCTAATTGCAAGTTGCGATGACCGTGGAGATTGTACTCTTTTCTTGAGTTTTTCTTTCTACCTGAGCACATGAACGCACTCACCAATTATGAAGGGAATGCACGGCGTCACTTTTGCTTCACATTTGCCTCACACGCTTGTGATGACGTACCGACGGCGTACGTCAGTTTTGCCAACTGTGCCCCCTTCTTTCTACTTCCCCCTACTTTTCTTCTCTTTCCCTTGCCTTTTGGAGGTATATGCAGGTATAGGTAGCTGAATTGAGCATTTGTATTTTTCTGAAAAATGTTGTGCACGTTGCACAATCGACGTTAACTGTACTCCTGGCGTGGGGGCCACGGACGTGCTACGCACACCCGTCGAGCTTTCGACTTTGTGCGTTAGCTGTAAGGGCGTGTGCCGTACTCAACACGCAAAGGGCACTTGCTCCTTAATTGCTTGCGACGTGCGTCTTGGACCACGCACGTCTCACTTGCGAACTTATTGTGAGGGGAGCAAGTTTACGCTTGCGGCCTCGCTCTTTGGAGATTTTTCGTAGAATCTTTTGAACATACCCAATATCCTCCGTACGCGCGAACTCCAAATTTCGCAAATAAGACTTGCGTGACAGGTGGAATTTGGAAGCAAATAGGCTGTAAGAGTCCGTACGGCTGGTTGTGACCGAGACTTGAGCTGTCATATATTTTTCCACTTTTTTGTGAAATATATGGCACAGCCTTCAAGCCCTTCTCCATCACCAACAGCTAGTGACTGTGGTTAAGAATGTAAAAGTATAATGAATAAAATGTTTGTCAAAGTACAGCAAGACTGATGTGCAGCGAAAGAGGCCCCTCTGTGAGGCAAACGTGTTGTCACCCCCATATGCACGGCAGTGAATACAAGATTTTCTTAACCATATGTTGTATAACTAAAATGGCTCTATTGAGGATGTGATTAAGATATATATATGATTTTAAAATGTGTTTAACTTTCAATCAGGCCTGAGTGGATTTAAAACCAATACAGGCAAGATTGCGATGTCACTTTCTCCTATAGACAATAGGCGGATATAACATCTGCCGGTCTGGACGTCAATCTTGCCTGTGACATATATACATGTATGGTATATTTATTTTTAGATGAATGAAAGAACATCCCAGCGAGTTTAACTGACGAAAGTCGTGTATTTTAATTATTGTTTCGTTTGGTAAAAGCAAGAGCCAGGCTAACTAGTTATTAAGTAAATATGGATACTGACGCCAAGATAATCCATATGCTATATTGTAATCTTACAGATCTAATGGTCAATTTCCATCTATTCCAGAGTGCTTTAGTTCCCCGTGTCAAAATGACGGTAAATGTACAAACACTGCTGAAGGATACAAGTGTTCTTGTCCAACTGGTTTCACTGGAAGAAAATGTGAAATAAACATTAACGATTGTAATCCTAACCCATGCCTTTCAAACGGAAGATGCCTAGACGGTGTAAATACGTACGTTTGCCTTTGTAATGTTGGTTTCACTGGGAAACACTGCCAGACAAACATTAACGAGTGTGCATCGAATCCGTGTAAACATGGCACTTGCCGCGACCTTAAGGCTGCATACGCTTGTCATTGTGATTATGGGTTCACCGGTGTCCATTGTGAAACGAATATAAACGAGTGTGCTTCCCAACCTTGCAAAAATGGCGGCAGATGTGTCGATGGAGTGAATGGATTCCAATGTACCTGTCCAGGTGGGTTCACAGGTGTCCATTGTGAAACAAATATAGACGAGTGTTTTTCCCAACCTTGTACAAATGGCGGAAGTTGTGTCGATGAAGTCAATGGATTTAAATGCACTTGCCCAGCTGGGTTCACTGGTGTCCAGTGTGAAACAAATATAGACGAATGTGCCTCCCAGCCTTGTGAAAATGGCGCCTTCTGCGCAGATAAAGTCAATGGATTTGCTTGTGAATGCTTATCGGGATATTCCGGTTTAACTTGCAATGTGAATGTAAATGAATGTTCCTCGAACCCGTGTCTCAAAGGACTTTGCATAGATGCAGTGAATGGATACAAATGCCTCTGTCCGGCTGGTTTCACTGGCAAACGTTGTGAAACAAACATTGATGAGTGCGCCTCTGGTCCTTGCAAAAATGATGGCGGATGTGTTGACACAGTCAATGGATTCAAATGCACCTGCCCAGCTGGCTTTACCGGTGTCCAGTGTGAAACGAATATAGACGAATGTGCCTCTCAACCTTGCAAAAATGGCGGCTTTTGTACAGATGAAGTCAATAAATTCAAATGTGATTGTGTGGCCGGGTATACGGGTTTGACCTGTGAGACAGACGTAGACGAATGTTCTTCTACTCCTTGTAAGAACGGCGGTAAGTGCAATGATGCTGTTAATGGCTACAGTTGTACTTGCCGTGGTGGATGGACCGGTCCGTTATGTGAGGTTGCCATTGATGAGTGCTCATCTATCCCGTGTCAACACAAAGGTTTATGTAAAGATGAGATCAACGGCTATACGTGTACCTGCCAAAGAGGATACACTGGCAATAACTGCCAATTTGACATAGATGAATGCAAATCGTCACCTTGTCAAAATGGTGGTACATGTAGAGACGCCGTCAACAAATATAGCTGTACTTGTTTGCCTGGATTTGCCGGCCCTACATGTGAAACCAATATAGACGAATGTGCATCTAACCCTTGCATGAATGGTGCAACGTGTATTGATGGTATGAATGAATTTACATGTGCATGCAAACCTGGATTTGCCGGTCTTACATGCCAAACCAATATAGACGAATGTGCATCTAACCCTTGTATGAATGGTGCAACGTGTATTGATGGTGTTAATGCATTTACATGCGCCTGCAAAGCTGGTTTTACCGACCCTACATGCATAACCAATATTGACGAATGTGAATCTAACCCTTGCAAGAATGGAGCAACGTGTATTGATGGTGTGGATAGTTTCACATGCTCATGCAAACCTGGCTTTACCGACTCTACTTGTGAAACCAATATCAACGAATGTGCGTCTGATCCTTGCAAGAATGGTGCAACGTGTATTGATGGTGTGAATGAATTTACATGTGGATGCACGACTGGATTTACCGACCGTACATGCCAAACCAATATTGACGAATGTGCGTCTAACCCTTGCATGAATGATGCAACATGTATTGACGGTGTGAATGGATTTACATGTGGATGCACACCTGGATTTGCTGGTCTTACATGCCAAACCAATATAGACGAATGTGCATCTAACCCTTGCAAGAATGGTGCAACGTGTATTGATGGTGTGAATGAATTTACATGCGCCTGCAAAGCTGGATTTACCGACCCAACATGTGAAACCAATATTGATGAATGTGTATCTAACCCTTGCATGAATGGTGCAACATGTATTGATGGTGTGAATGAATACACGTGTGCCTGCAAACCTGGTTTTACCGACCGCACATGCCAAACCAATATAGCAGAATGTGCGTCTAACCCTTGCATGAATGGTGCAACGTGTATTGACGGTGTGAATGGATTTACATGTGGATGCACACTTGGATTTGCTGGTCTTACATGCCAGACCAATATAGACGAATGTGCATCTAACCCTTGCATGAATGGTGCAACGTGTATTGATGGTGTGAATGAATTTACATGCGCCTGCAAAGCTGGATTTACCGACCCTACATGCATAACCAATATTGACGAATGTGCGTCTAACCCTTGCATGAATGATGCAACATGTATTGACGGTGTGAATGGATTTACATGTGGATGCACACCTGGATTTGCTGGTCTTACATGCCAAACCAATATAGACGAATGTACATCTAACCCTTGCAAGAATGGTGCAACGTGTATTGATGGTGTGAATGAATTTACATGCGCCTGCAAAGCTGGATTTACCGACCCAACATGTGAAACCAATATTGATGAATGTGTATCTAACCCTTGCATGAATGATGCAACATGTATTGATGGTGTGAATGAATACACGTGTGCCTGCAAACCTGGTTTTACCGACCGCACATGCCAAACCAATATAGCGGAATGTGCGTCTAACCCTTGCATGAATGGTGCAACGTGTATTGACGGTGTGAATGGATTTACATGTGGATGCACACCTGGATTTGCTGGTCTTACATGCCAGACCAATATAGACGAATGTGCATCTAACCCTTGCATGAATGGTGCAACGTGTATTGATGGTGTGAATGAATTTACATGCGCCTGCAAAGCTGGATTTACCGACCCTACATGCATAACCAATATTGACGAATGTGCATCTAACCCTTGCAAGAATGGAGCAACGTGTATTGATGGTGTGGATAGTTTCACATGCTCATGCAAACCTGGCTTTACCGACCCTACTTGTGAAACCAATATCAACGAATGTGCGTCTGATCCTTGCATGAATGGTGCAACATGTATTGATGTTGTGAATGAATACACGTGTGCCTGCAAACCTGGTTTTACCGACCGTACATGCCAAACCAATATAGACGAATGTGCATCTAACCCTTGCAAGAATGGTGCAACGTGTATTGATGGTGTAAAAGGATTTACATGTGCATGTATACCTGGATTTACCGGCCTTACATGTGAAACCAATATCAACGAATGCACATCTGACCCCTGTCAGAACGAAGCAACATGTGTAGATGGCGTTAACGGGTATAACTGTGTATGTCCGGAAGGGCATACTGGTTCTTTGTGTGAAATCGATATAAACGAATGCGCATCCAATCCATGTCTCAATGGAGGAATGTGTGCGGATGGCGTGAATGGGTATACATGCATGTGTCCCGCAGGGTTTTCAGGCTATAGCTGTGAAACCAACGTTGATGAGTGCAAATCAAACCCTTGCCAAAATGGCGGCAGTTGCAAAGATGCAATCAACGGATATATCTGCACCTGCCCAGCGGGATTTACAGGACCAAACTGCGAGACTGATATCTACGAGTGTACCCCTAATCCGTGTAAGAATGGTCTTTGTTTCGATGGTATAAACAGTTTCACTTGTATGTGTGGTTCTGGTTTTGCTGGTCCCACCTGCGAAATCAACATTAACGAATGTGCCTCCAACCCTTGTAAGAACGGCGCAACTTGCACCGACGATATTGACAGGTACAAATGCAATTGTTTAGCGGGATATATTGGTTTGCATTGTGAATCCAATGTCGATGAATGTTCATCTAATCCCTGTGGTAGCGGAGGTACCTGCTTGGATAGTGTAAACGGATACACGTGCACATGTCCAGTTGGTTATACAGGGACTAACTGCCAGACAAACGTCGATGAATGTGCGTCTAACCCCTGTGGTAGCGGGGGAACCTGCTTGGATGGTGTAAACGGATACAAGTGTAACTGTGAAGTTGGTTATACAGGGACTAACTGCCAGACAAACGTCGATGAATGCTCATCTAATCCCTGTGGCAAGGGACTATGTCTCGACGGAATCGACAGTTTTTCTTGTCTCTGTCAGGCTGGATATGCGGGACCAACCTGCCTGATAGACGTTGATGAATGTTCCTCCAACCCGTGCTTAAATGATGGTACTTGTGTGGATAAGGTGGACGGATACACCTGTATTTGCCCTGCTGGTTACAGTGGAGACACGTGTGGAGTATTACCAACTACCAAAACCACCACGACTCTGCCCACCACGACGGTTGCAAAGGGTGAGTATATATGCATTGGCTAAAGGAGTACACGTACATTTTCTTCAAGTTGCAGAAAATTAATTGTATAAAATGGATTGGGGATCACGATTAACCTACTTTTTGTATCAATTAAAATTTTAAGCTAGCTGGAAAAACATTAAATATGTAGGAAATGTACGTTATTTAAATGAGCATTTCATTCTTCTAACTTCGTGAAGATAATGGAACTGGGAACGAGCTCAAAGTGAATACTTTGATTCATAAAGTAAAACCATACTGAGATTATGAGGAAATAAAGCTAATACTGGATCTTACGTCGAAACGTAGATCACGACGTTTTGACCTTATTGCATGGTCTTCTACTAGGTCAAGGCCAAAACGTCACCACGCATCACCGGTAACAACTGTACATCAGTTGAACCGAAGACATTGCCAGTACTACATCTAATTATTTTCTCATTATCTTATTGGCAATGAGCTGTTATAAATAATTAATGAGACATTTAGCATTACGTGTATTTATTATGTTTTCAAGATCCTTGCAATCCGAACCCTTGTCCAGAAAAAGAACCCGGACAACCAATTATGTGTCAACCCTCTAACGGGGGCTATGAATGTATTCGGCCAAATGGTGAGTGTTAGAAAACCACATGGCTACTGGGTATATTTTTCAAACAAATGAAGTACTTGTCAATCTTAACTATTTATCATTGCGATGTACAAATGTAAGACGACATGATAGTGCTGTCCTTAGCAGCCATTTTAGTAACATTTTCGCATGATTTAAATCATTCACCTAAATGCCTCGTGACTGAAGAATGGTGCAACAAACACTCCACAAAGATTAAGATATTTTCTATTTCCTCTTTTTTTTTTTTTTTTTTTTTTTTTTTTTTTTTTTTTTGTAGACTACTGCTTGGTCAACAATACCTTGTACAAAAATATGGAAACCTGGGAAATTGGTTGTGAGAAAACTTGTCATTGTATCAAGGCTTCAGTGAACTTCTATTACTGTGAACCTAAGTAAGTTACGGCAATACTTTGACAACACAATTTTAATTCTTGTTCTATATAAGAGATGATAATTTGTATGATTTTCCATTAAAAAAAGTGTATTATCATAAAATATTAAAAAGAAAAAACGCAATTTTTGTGAAATAAGATCAAATCAAAACCGTTGTGTTTACACTTTGGATGTTTCACTGAAACTCAATGAAGATGGATGGCATTCCAGGTGCAGCACTGATTGGAGAGCAGTTGGAATCCCATCCGGGTGTAAACTGAATCCTCCCAAACCCGGCGAATGCTGTGAAACGCTGAATTGCGATCAGCTTACACCCCCGCCTTAGACACGGAAAGACAATTCGATCAATTGACAGCTTTGTTGGAAATTACATTTAGATGGAATAAAAGTTAATTGTGAAGGGCAGTTATAAGAACGAGTGTCGTTTCGATAGCATTTAAGTCATAATAATATGTGCTTATAAGGCTGTGAAAAAAATCAAACAATGACCGGGTGTATATTGATATCTGTGTCTTTAAAGGTAAATTATAAGAACATCTTTACGCATTTTAAATTATTTCGGATATCAGTAGGAAAAAATAAAGTCTTGATTTCTTGGCCTATGTAGAAATTGTACTCGCGTAAATTCACATTGCATGCAAAGCATGATTTTTTTTTTTTTTTTTTGCTAAATGAAATTTAACAATGACAATAAAACACTGCCAAGATTTTTGAGTAGCGGTTATTTATTTTTTTTTTTTTCAGATAAAACGTTTTTTTTTTAATTTAAATGCAAGCACATTGGATATGTTCGCTTTTGTTAATTATAAGAATACAGGGCACATTTGGAGCCCGTGTTAAGTACAGGAATGTTACCCATACTGTTAAGATGACAAATGACTGCAACAGTCTGTATATTTGGCTGCCCGACACAAAAACAGCTACCAAACCTATAGAACAAATCTTTAATGCCCGTTCCTTATAGTCTATTACCGCCCCCCTCTCGTTCTAGCGATCCCAGTGGAGACGGCTAGACATGTGCAGTACTAACTTTTTGATGCAATTGTACAGCTTGGTGTCATTGTTGGCGATATCCAAATATAAATCGACACACCTTTAAACATGTAAAACAAAATCTGAATTAGGGTTCTTATACCGCCCCTTTTCGTTCCTTGCGATCCCAATTGAGACGGCTAGACATGTGTAGCATTTATGTTGGGTTATGTGTAGTAATATTTTGAAGCTCTTCAATGAACGAATAGTGGGGGTGTAAATTTAAGCGATATTTAATCACCCTTTACACCTGTTTTTGTGTGCAGCACGTGTAGCAGCGGCACAGTCAGCCTACGCCCGGTGTTATCACGCACGGTACCCGTGCATAGACTTAGCCTAGATCTCAACATATTTTAGTTAATGTATAGACACCAGATGTGCTTTAACCAACACTTTTGTCGGTGACCGAGAGTGGTTTAGGTGGTGTCAAAATGCGGTTCACCCTGTTCTTAGTCGTATTTGCATGTTTGACGCTACAAGACACGCTTGGGACAGGAACGCTTACAAAGATGAAGGCAAGACCTAAACGTTCAAAGGGCAAGTAGTTTTTAACACACGGGCCAGTGTAAGAGATGCTTAAAATTTGAATGTAGATGTGAAAGACTAATGCCTCTCCCCGAATGTCCACTTTACATTAACGGCGGTCGAAGTGGCATGGGTACGCTCCGATATCGAAGCATTGAAAGTTTTGTCATGCCAGTCAATGCTAGTTTAGCATGTTTTAAAAAATTGTTTATATCTTTTGATACCATCATTTAAAGATTACGGTTCGATTCGCCATTTCAGGGGGTGTTTGCACATCCCCTGCTGCACCACCAAATACGGATGGCAACGTTAACTCCGAAAGCACCTATAAACCAAACCAGAAAATAAAGTACAAGTGTTTGAAAGACTACGTACACACAGCTGGTTCCTTGGTGAGGAAGTGTGACAAAGATGGAACTTGGAGTGATTCGGAACCGAGATGTGTTCGTAAGTTGCATGTTTAGTTGCAAAAAAAAAAAATATATATATATATATACTGGACAAAAGAAGTGTCACCCCTACTGAACCAATACTATGGGGGAGATAAATGACTGTGGAATGATATGCTCCTGGTATCATTTTATTAACATCAAATTTCACAAAAAATCACAAAATGAGAACAAAATATACATTCTACCAAAATATGCAGTTTCAAGTCCAAAATTAGTACTTAGTGGCATAGCCAATTGACCTAATAATAGGTGCCAGTCTACGAAGCAAGGTTTCATGTAATTGTCTGATGCGTTCAGCGCTTATGCTGGCCCAAGCATGAAACACTGAATATAACAGAGTTTCTCTGCTGGTAAGACGGGCATTTGTGAAAAGTTTTGACATATAATTCCACACATTTTCTATTATGTTTGCATCCGGACTCTGGGCAGGCCACATCACCCTGCGAATGCCCTGTTGGTCAAACCAATCATCAACTGCTCTGGGCCTGTGACAAGGAGCATTGTCATCCTGGTGAACAAATGAATAATTCCTGTCACCAAACATGTTAGTGATAGATAGTAGCAAGCCTGACTCCAAAACATCGATATATTTCTAGTGATTCATGTTTACATTAACCACTATCAATTCGCCCACGCCATGGATGCTGATGCAGTCCCACACCATGATGAATATGCTGCTCCGGGTTCGAAAATTCAGTGCATGTGGTTCAAATGCTTTACCAGCAGTTTGCCAGCATTTTACCCGTCTGTCATCAGAGGTCAGACCAAAGCGACACTTATCAGAAAAAAATATATAGGACCAATTGTCATGAACTGTCCAGTTCCAGATCCTGTTGACCCTAGTTTACTCTACGTTGCCTGTTTTGTAACGATATAAGAGGTTTCAGTCTTGCTACCCTGCTGTACACTCTCAGAGCATGTAACCGACGCCTAGCAATTTTCACAGACACATTCTTATGTGTGAAATTGTTCCACTGTGTTGTCAACTGACAAGCAGTGTCGAACTTTGACAACCTGGACATCAAAATCAGTCGTCGGTCTTCACGGCCAGTATTTTTTTCTTGAACGACCCATCAGAGGCAATTTGTCTCTTGATCCAGTGTTTCTATACCGAGACCAGACCCTCTGCACCGTTCTGACTGAACAATTCAATTGTATCGATATTCTGACATTGCTTATATTCCGCCTCTTCAGGTTAATAACTTGCACCTATAACCGTTACATAATTGCTTGTATCTTGCCATATTGGAGGAAGACAGGAATAACATTTGCTGTACATGTACAAGACCAACAATACAATTTCATGGTATAGCGGTTTTATACTCATTAGTCACATTATAAGTAGACCAGGCATTATAAGTACCCAAGATCTGCCTACTTTTATTACTCTGAGGTAGGGGGTGACACTTCTTTTGTCCAGTGTGTGTATATATATATATATATAAATAAAACATTGTACAAAATGTTCACCATTCTAATGTACAACAGATAATCAAACGAAGATGATAATGCAATTTTCATACTTCTGTGCAGCTGAATTTCCTTTTATATTCTAATTTTTTTTTATTTATAAACTTGCATTCACAATTAATTGATGGTCATACACTTCAATTCTTCTTGATAATTTCAGCCAATTTTTGTAAACCCCCTAAGATGCCACCAAACATGGACGACAAAATTAAAGTCGAAGATACATATGGCGGCAAACAGAAAATAAAGTACAAATGCCAGAAGGATCATGCTCTCACATCTGGTTCCTTGGAGAGAACATGTGAAATAGGCGGCACTTGGAGTGGCTCGGAACCTAAATGTGCCCGTAAGTAGGTCAATAAGAGATACGCTTGGTCTTACTCCTCAATTCTGATTACATTCGAACAAAAATTCAGTTCTTATAGAATAGCAATGTTACATAGTATTTTGATAACAATTTAAATTAGTACATCACTACATGCAATGAATTTGAAAAATCGACCTACCAGCAGATATGCAACATGATTTCCTTTAATGACCCATTCTGTATCAATGTTAAAACATTTATCTTGTTTTTCAGTAAAAGAGTCCATAAAATTCTGTACACCTCCCCAAATGCCACCAAACATGGACGGCAAACTTAAACTGAAAGATACATATAACGTAAAGCAAAAAATAAAGTACAAATGCCGGAAGGATTATATCCTAACAGCTGGTTCCTTGGAGAGAAGCTGTGAAAAAGGCGGCACTTGGAGCGGCTCAGAACCTAAATGTGTCCGTAAGTAGGTCAATCACAGACACAGACAAACTTTTGTAGTTGTCTTTATTTATGAGTTCGTCACGTTCAAATCAATCTCTTTGAGCTATAGAAGCTGTATGCAAGGTAACCTTTATAACTGCTTATAATTAACTGGCATTTTCAGTGAGCTTTTGCACCCGCAATAACGCACCAAGCAACGTTGAGGGAATTGTTCCATTTAAGAACCATTATTATCTGAACGAAGCCGTAAAGTACAAGTGCAAGAAAGGTTATGTGCATCTCTCCGGCCCCGTGAAGCAGACGTGTCGGTTGGGCGGCATTTGGAGTGGATCGTGGCCACACTGTGACCGTACGTTTATAATAATAATGATAATGATAATAATAATAATAATAAACTTTATTTAAAGAAGGTAAAACATTGCTTCGTCGTTTTAGCACTGACTAGCCAAACATAACCGAGTGACAAACAAACACAATAATTTGATATAAAAAATACAATTGTTTTAATTATAAGAGTTTATTTGATGAGGAGGGGGAGGGAGGTGCCCACTTAATCTCTACTGTCATAAAACTACGAATAATATAACTTAATTTAAATTGACGACTGTTAATGAACAAGAGTAATCCCTACGACATAGTAATTAAATGTGACGTTTCCATCTCTGTCCACAAAACAGATACTTTAATCCTTTTGCTTTCATCATAATCAGATATATATATATATATATATGATTGTTTGTGTTTTAATTCAGTTTGCCCAGCCCTAAAAAAACCAGCCCATGGTACTATGCAAGTGACCGGTAACCAAAGAGGACAGACGGTGAGATACGCGTGCGACAGTGGGTACATTATGACCGCAGGTAACAGGGTCCGTAGATGCCAGGTGAACAACAACCTGGCACAGCTACGCTGGAATGGAACAGAACCGACATGCTCATTACGTGGTACTGTACTCTTTTAACTTCTTTTTGTAATTTGTGATTTTGATTCATTATATGAAATTGTAGCAATTAAATCGCAATATTAGGAGAAGTTGGGTCAATGCAAATTACAGTTCAGTAATAGTCGATGAATGTTGGTGAGACCGCACCAGAATCTTGACACTGTGGCCCTGGGTAGACTTTAAACCACACTTATCGGGTTTAATCCATCCATCCTGTGTATGCTGTAACACCTGTGATGATTATCACTAGTCACATCAAGGACGTAAAGTATGATAGATAAATTTATGGTGAAAGATAAACAAGAGAGAATATCCGTAGTTTGGTTCATAATGCGTTTATGCCGTACGTTATCCCCCCCCCCCCCCCCAAAAAAAAAAAAGAGGCAATAACTGGAATTTAAAGTTATTTTTTACCGTTTACTGCAGTAAATCAAATTAAGAGATCATTTCTTAAATACATTTCAACTAACAAATGCTAAGGAACTCTAAAAGACCTAATACATTTTGGGCATTATCAATAAAATAAAAATATGAGAATATACCTTCCCTTGTGATTGCTGATCGGCAAGCGATATAATATTTCCTGCAGTTACTTCATATTCCCTCTGTGTCATTCATTTGCAAACAGAATACCTCAAGTTTTCGATACCACCCAACATTTTCGATCTGATTATTTGCTTCCAACAGGGTAGGGTGGATTTCCACTGGGGTTAATGTCAAAGTTATCATACTTATTAATTTATAAAATTCTGTTTCATTTGTCGTCGCCTCGCACTTATTTTAAATACCTGTCGTATTTTTAATTACAGAATGCATCACAAGGTCCCCATGCCAAAACAACGGGACATGCAGAGACACTGCAAAGGGATATGCCTGCACCTGTTCCTCTGGTTTTACGGGAAAGGACTGCGAAACCAACATAAACGACTGTCATTCCGCACCTTGTAAAAATGGTGCTAAGTGCACCGACAGAGTGAATGGTTTCTCGTGCGACTGCGCGTCTGGGTTCACGGGAGAAACGTGCGATGTGAACATCAATGAGTGCCTTTTCTCACCTTGTAAAAGTGGTGGGACGTGTACGGACGGCATTAATGGGTATACATGTATCTGTCCAGTAGGATTCACCGGGGCCAACTGTGAAACCAACACAGATAACTGTGCCTCTAAACCTTGTCAGAATGGAGCAAGCTGTACCGACGATATCAACAGCTATACGTGTTCGTGTCTTGCAGGATTTACCGGTCAAAACTGTGAAACAAACGTGGATGACTGCGCGTCTAAACCGTGCAAAAATGGGGCCTCTTGTACAGACCTCATCGCCAGCTATGCTTGCTCCTGTCCTGTTGGATTTACCGGTGACAACTGTGAAACCAACATCGACGAATGCGCATCCAACCCTTGCCTTAACGGTGGAACGTGCAGTGACACCATAGGCGGCTACTCTTGTGCGTGTCTTAACGGGTACAGCGGATTATTCTGTCAAACCCAGAGAGACCAGTGTGCCTCAGATCCTTGCAGAAATGGTGGAACATGCATAAATAAGGGACATGGATACACGTGCTTGTGCCAGCTGGGATTTAAAGGTATGAATTGTGAGCTTCCTGCGACCACAGTGCCGAGTATCAACGTGGCAACTACCCCTTCGACAATGAAACCCAAAGGTAGGTTTATAATGCTCGTTTGGTTTCATTCAGAAATATTTGAAAAGAAAGGTTTTCGACAGGGTATTCTTATTTTCTGTACCCGACTTCGCTGCTTTATTGCTATGTGAACAATCTTAAAAAGACACTAGTGCATCACGACAATTGTTGCAAAAATGAAATGCAAATTAATGGAAAATGTTCTAAAAGAGACCATGATAACTAATCTATTTTATTACAATATAATAATTTGTTATTTATTTTTGAAAAACCAATATTGAAAGACCTCAATTATTTTTTGTGTTATAGGCTACTGTATGGCTGATAATAAACTCTACAAGGAAGGGGAAACATGGGACATCGGTTGCCAGCAAACATGTCGGTGCATTTCCTCAGATATGAACTTCTACTACTGCGAAGCCAAGTATGTTGTTAGACTTTGGTTATTATAGATTGTGAAACCAAGTATCAGAGACATACTCTTATCACCCTTATACTACTGGCATGTTTTTTTTAATATTGAGTTCTCAGAAAAAAAGCTACAGTATATATGCAATAATTAGTAATTCTCCAATAAGCTGCAATTTTCAGTAGGAACTAAAATTCTGCGCTTAGGTGAAATGTAGCTGGTTTGTTGTATCACTGTTGCATTTTGCCTTACAGGTGTAGCACTGATTGGAAAACGGTGGGGCTTCAGACTGGGTGTAAACTGATCCCTCCCAAACCCGGAGAGTGCTGCGAAACGCTCAACTGTGACCAGCTTACACCACCACCGTAAATTGTAGGGCGGCATGACGTCAGACATTGAGTTATCTACAACAGAACGCCCTTAAAATAGCAGTTAACATAAATGGACGATTCAACGAACATTGTATGAAAATGAAACATTTTCAAATATTTACCAAAACTATAATATTATATATTTCGAATTTTATTAGAATAATTCGACAGAGTAATGGGTTATAGTTTTTTTTTCCTTTTTAAAATTATTATAACCATGTTTAGCGATTTAAAACAGAAATCATAAGTTGTTTAAAACTTAAATGAAAGTAATGTGTAAGTTGAGATTTTTTGTGAAATTGAAGCTTTCTAATAAGATGTCTGAAAACTCATTTCGGTTTCCGATATATATAACTGAAATACAATTCGGCGGTACGGATACGTGTATTTGTTCTTATTTTTACTTCATATACCATTGCCACATTTAAACACTACATAATGCAGTTCAATTAATATGTTAACATTTGTCACAAAAAGTTAAATTTAATCTAAATATTTACAGGTTTTAAATTGAGAAACGTGCCTACACTATTTAATTCATGTCCAGCTTTCTTCCATTCACTGCCAGTAGCCAAGCGTGACCCTACTCGATCTGCTACACTTAATCACAGTCAGTATATGTTATCGAATAGGGATCGCCCGTTGAAGTATCGGTAATTTAATTGGTTTGGGATAATAAATAAAACAGCTCTTTACGTCAGGAGTAACGCTGCTTGTATAATCTTTAGAGGTACGAGTAAGATTTCGGGTAGTCTGTTTTTATATATTCTTTATCTATTCAGGGACTAGGTCGTGGGTAATATTTAGAGTCGGCTTTTCGATCAGCATATATATATATTTACACAGATATAGAAACCATTATGTCATGCCCACAAAACACATAATGATTAAATGACACATTGGAGCATCTAGCTTTTTCCATAAATAGAACGATACTCTTTATTAGTATTATAATTAAGACAAATTTTTGCCAGAAACAGTTGATTTTTTTCCTCTTTTTTATTTATAGATTCCTAAATTAAAAAAAAATTGCACCTGCCCCAAATTGAAGCAGTAAATGTATAAACATGGAGACACATATGCACAGTTAATCATGAATCCCCAGAATCGCTGCAAATGCAAAGTATATATAAACCCAAAAAAAAAAAATTAAGTACGCTCACAACTGCAAACAGAAATATACAATAAATAGTTAGGGATATTCCCCAGAAAACAAATTGTTAATAAAAATATATCCTGATGTGTGGAAATTGTTGTGTTACATGCAAAAAAAAATTCAAAAACCGGTGCGGTGTCCAATTAGAATTCTACTAATTTATACTGTCCCTATATATTTTTGTAGATTAACCACCGCGATAGAAATTATCAAAGTTATACAGATGTCGGTTTATCATTATTTCTTATTAAATGCTCTTAACCTGCGGGAACCAGCTGTCCACACTTAACCGCCTCACAACATTCTCCAGGCTTAGGAGGGTCTAGTTTACACCCAGGTGGAATAGCTGTCGCTCTGTAATTTGTGCACAACCTGTTCAGAAAAAAACATTCTCTCATGTAAAAAAGATAAATAAAGTAACCAAACACCGGTAACATGCCAGTGATCGCATTTACACTCAAAATACCAAAATACATCAAAATGATTGGTAGATTGTTTAATGGAGGTGAAAGTGTTATCCATTAGACTTTTGTACACGGTGGTAAAAAAACTTACTTTGGTTCACAATATTTGAAGTTCATATCTGGTTTTATGCATCTACAGGTCTCCCTGCACCCGATGTCCCACGTTTCTCCTTTCTTGTAGAGCCTCTTGTTGTCCATACAATAACCTTTAGAGCAATAAAGGCCCGAAAGTAATTGTTAATTGATGAAATTAAACAAACAAGCAAACAAAACAAATGGTAAAATATTTACAGTTTATACGCATATACGTGTGCCGTGTATTTTTACTCTCAAAAGTTATAACACGGGATGACCACTGAACATTAAAAAATATGGAAAACAGCAGTAAATTAGGACAGGTGTTAAACTCTCCTTTGATTCATACATGTATACATGAAATTCGAATTACAGGAAGTTATATTACACTCACCGCTGGGCTTAACACATCTATAAGCGTCACCATCAGGATGACAAGTAACATGTTGACCAGGTGCGATTTCTGGACAAGGGTTTGGTTTACAAGGATCTGAAGAGAAAAAAATGATAAATAAAGATATATACCAAAAATTTAAGATATATATCTTATATGTGCCATGTCATTAGGATACTTTTAACTTTTTTTCTTTCAAAACGAGCAGTGGAATCTGAAATCATCTAAATCATTTTTAATTCATGCAGTTAAAACACAAGCCTAATAATATTTGCATTCACAATATCCTACCATGTATTTTTTTTCCAAAGTTAAATTCTTTAAAGTTTAAAAGACTGAGAGTGCTTGAGTACCTTTAAAGACATTTAACCAGATTCTACTGCTGGTACTAGGGGTAGAGGTAGCGACGTCACAGTTAGTCCCACTGTAACCATCTCTGCACCTACAGATGTAACCATTCATAGCGTCTTTACAAACAGCACCGTTCTTGCAAGGATTAGAGGCACATTCGTCCACTGTTGTTTCACAATCTTGACCAGCGAAGCCTGGGAGACATAGGCAAGTATAATTTCTGATACCATCGCTACAACTTGCACCATTCTGACAAGGGTTAGGGGCACAATCGTCTATGTTGGTTTCACAGTTCTTACCGGTAAATCCTGCAACACACGAACACGTAAGTCCGTTAATATTGTCTGTGCAATTTGCTCCATTCTGACAAGGTTTAGAGGCACAATCGTCAATGTTGGTTTCACAGTTTTTACCGGTAAATCCCTCAACACACGAACACGTATAACCGTTAATATTGTCTGTACAATTTGCTCCGTGCGGACAAGGTTTAAAGGCACAATCGTCTATGTTGGTTTCACAGTTTTTGCCGGTAAATCCCGCAACACAAGAACATGTGTAGCCGTTAATATTGTCTGTGCAATTTGCTCCATTCTGACAAGTTTTAGAGGCACAATCGTCCATGTTGGTTTCACAGTTTTTACCGGTAAATCCCGCAACACACGAACATGTATAACCGTTAATATCATCTGTGCAAATTGCTCCATTCTGACAAGGTTTAAAGGCACAATCGTCCATGTTGGTTTCACAGTTTTTACCGGTAAATCCCGCAACACACGAACACGTATAGCCGTTTATATTGTCTGTGCAATTTGCTCCATTCTGACATGTTTTAGAGGCACAATCGTCCATGTTGGTTTCACAGTTTTTACCGGTAAATCCCTCAACACACGAACACGTATAACCGTTAATATTGTCTGTGCAATTTGCTCCATTCTGACAAGGTTTAGAGGCACAATCGTCTGTGTTGGTTTCACAGTTTTTGCCGGTAAATCCCGCAACACAAGAACATGTGTAGCCGTTAATGTTGTCTGTGCAATTTGCTCCATTCTGACAAGGTTTAGAGGCACAATCGTCCACGTTGGTTTCACAGTTTTTACCGGTAAATCCCGCAACACACGAACACGTATAGCCGTTTATATTGTCTGTGCAATTTGCTCCATTCTGACAAGTTATAGAGGGACAATCGTCTATGTTGGTTTCACAGTTCTTACCGGTAAATCCTGCAACACACGAACACGTAAGTCCGTTAATATTTCCTGTGCAATTTGCTCCATTCTGACAAGGTTTAGAGGCACAATCGTCAATGTTGGTTTCACAGTTTTTACCGGTATATCCCGCAGGACAGGAGCAACTATAACCGTTAATATTGTCTGTACAATTTGCTCCATTCAGACATGGTTTAGAGGCACAATCGTCTGTGTTGGTTTCACAGTTTTTACCGGTAAATCCTGCAACACACGAACACGTATATCCGGTAATATTGTCTGTACAATTTGCTCCATGCTGACAAGGTTTAGAGGCACAATCGTCCATGTTGGTTTCACAGTTTTTACCGGTATATCCCGCAAGACAGGTACACCTATAACCGTTAATATCATCTGTGCAATTTGCTCCATTCTGACAAGGTTTAGAGGCACAATCGTCAATGTTGGTTTCACAGTTTTTACCGGTAAATCCCGCCAGACATGAACACGTATAGCTGTTAATATTGTCTGTGCAATTTGCTCCATTCTGACAAGGTTTAGAGGCACAATCGTCCATGTTGGTTTCACAGTTTTTACCGGTAAATCCCGCAACACACGAACACGTATAGCCGTTTATATTGTCTGTGCAATTTGCTCCATTCTGACAAGTTTTAGAGGCACAATCGTCTATGTTGGTTTCACAGTTCTTACCGGTAAATCCTGCAACACACGAACACGTAAGTCCGTTAATATTTCCTGTGCAATTTGCTCCATTCTGACAAGGTTTAGAGGCACAATCGTCAATGTTGGTTTCACAGTTTTTACCGGTATATCCCGCAGGACAGGAGCAACTATAACCGTTAATATTGTCTGTACAATTTGCTCCATTCTGACATGGTTTAGAGGCACAATCGTCTGTGTTGGTTTCACAGTTTTTACCGGTAAATCCTGCAACACACGAACACATATATCCGGTAATATTGTCTGTACAATTTGCTCCATTCTGACAAGGTTTAGAGGCACAATCGTCCATGTTGGTTTCACAGTTTTTACCGGTATATCCCGCAAGACAGGTACACCTATAACCGTTAATATTGTCTGTGCAATTTGCTCCATTCTGACAAGGTTTAGAGGCACAATCGTCAATGTTGGTTTCACAATTTTTACCGGTAAATCCCGCCAGACATGAACACGTATAGCTGTTAATATTGTCTGTGCAATTTGCTCCATTCTGACAAGGTTTAGAGGCACAATCGTCAATGTTGGTTTCACAATGTTTACCGGTAAATCCCACCAGACATGAACACGTATAGCTGTTAATATTGTCTGTGCAATTTGCTCCATTCTGACAAGGTTTCGAGGTACAATCGTCTATATTGGTTTCACAGTTAGCCCCGGTGAATCCTACTGGACAGATACATGTATACCCATTATTTATACCGTCCTTACACGTCCCACCACTTTTACAAGATGAGGAAAGACAGTCATTGATTTTTACATCACACGTTTCTCCTGTGAACCCAGACACACAGTCGCACGAGAAACCATTCAAGCTGTCGGTGCACTTGGCGCCATTTTTACAAGGTGCGGATTGACAGTCGCTTATGTTGGTTTCGCAGTCTTTTCCCGTGAATCCCGGATGGCAAGTGCCTGAATATCCTTTTGCAGTGTCTCTGCACGCCCCATTGTCTTGGCACGGGAACCTCCTCGTGCTGTCTGCGTCTGAATGTGAATGGCCGATAGAAAGTAAACGTATATGAAATATCAGAAAAATCGCTAAAGCGACAACAACCAAAATCGATCCCGCTCTAATTGCAAGAATAAAATACGATCGAATTCGACGGGTGTTTCGTGTGGATTTCATGAGCGTCTTTAGTCTACAACCAATTATTCCATATGTCTTGTCCCTCTAAAATTATCCTGCCAACGTTTAAAAAAAACGATAGGACGAGCTGCCTGGTGAAGCTAAAACTACAAAACTGTTAAAGGAATAAGAAATTATATGCGCCAATGTGAGAAAATTAATATTTAATTTCGTTCAATTCTCTTATCTGGAAATATGTGAACTCTGCCTACAAAGCAAACACATACCGCGGGAGATGGCGCGAAGACTAAACAATTGTGGTATATGGACAAGCCCTCTATAATTTAATCCAATCCATCTGCGATACTGACGGATATTTTAAATTCTCAAACTTCGCCATCTTTCATCGTTACCTGTTTTTTTTTTTTTTTTTTTTTTCTTTTTTTTTTTTAATGGATAAAGTATTTTGCTAAAATTATAATAAGTGTGGTCAATGTTGGTCGGTCACTTCCAGTATACGTTTCATAAAATATAATACATTCAAATAGCTATCTGGACTAAGATAGACCGGAAACTACATAAAATTAGTATGCCCACCGAGTATGCCCACCCTTTGCCCAACATGCTTTTGATTCCCATCAACTCAGAGCCGAGGATGATAACTAATTTAGTAGACTCATACACTTCTGAAATGTCAATACCAACTCTGCCCTCGTCGTTGTCACCTGAATAAGTTAACATTATGATATCACACAGAACCCAGACAGAGATAAGCTATGATACACATAACCTAAGCACCTTTAACAGGGCGTGTTAGTAAACAGGTAAGATGGCCCTTAAGCACGCCTAGCAAGTTAAGAGAAATGTTATGGGTTAAGATGCCACAAGCATTTCAGGTACTTTTTTGATCTAATGTATATGAATTTTTTACCGTCAGTGTTTTTGCAAGGTGTAACACAACCGGATATTGTTTGGTTGGCTGAGAACAGTAAAAATTCAGTCCCTTAAGAGAATCTCTGAGGTTAATAAACCGTTCGGCTACTTACAGAAAGGATATAGAGCCTATAAGTCATGATGACTAGTTGTCAAAATAGATGATCAATTTTTACTTGCAATGAATATCGTAACTTAATTAGTGTAAACATGTGGCTCATTCACACACGTTTCACCATCTCCATAATAACAAACGCGTGATCATTATGTGATATTATACACAGAGATTTAGCAAAATCCATGGCGCTTTTGTGTACAAATAAAAGTGAATGAAATGAAAGAAAACGTACTTTGAATATAGGCACCTTTTTGGCCGAAAGAGGCTCCAAACCCCAGATCCGCTGACTGGCATATCCTCTCCATGAAATCATATTTCAGCACGTAACCCTTCCTACATTTGAAGCTTAAGTTCTCATTAGGGTGATAATGGCCTGTGAATGTTTTTGTGTTTTTTTCGGTCGTTGGCAATGTTTTTATGAAGTGTTAATCAAGCAGAAGGGCTGAAAGCAACTAAAATATATATTAAGGGTTACGAGCGCGGTCTGCAGTTGGGTCAATTCTGATTGTCTCGGTTGGCTACTTGATACTGCGGTAAACAGACACATCATCAATACAGTTTGCGTTTGTGATTATAGTTATTGTTTTTTCTTTGAGCATTGATTATTAGTGTTCCTACATTGTATCTAACGGCTAATTGAAATTAATGTATTTGTACCTTGTTTAATTCATTAATAGATGCTAATTTATTTGGTCCTTTTTTTATCTCTAGTCGTTTACCTTTAGTTATTTTTATTCTAGTATTTTATTTGGCCAAGATATGATCAGTGCAGTTTGATTTATAATGATGTTTATATAATTCTGATGTGTTAAAATAAAATATTTTGAATTAAATTCAGTCTTAAGATGAAACAAAAATAAATGAATAATGTAAGTCGAGGCATGATAAGCATTATCTCCTATTAATTTCTATAGATATAAAAGCAAAAAATGAAAATAAATAAATAAAATAAAATAAAAAAGGTGGGTTCGATTTTCATTGTTCCAAGTGGCACAACATTTTATAATAAAAAAGAAAGTCTACATTTCATTTGAAAAGTTGTTATTACGAATTTAATTTTTCTCTTCGTATTAAATGCTACTTTTTAGAATGCTTTTGAGTGGTTGCAATTTTTAAACAAGATCTTTCAAAGCCATCGGTGGTGGTTTTGGTGATCAAGGAGTATGTCCATGGCCGTTCTAAGAAAGTAAAAACGCCAAATTTCATGCAAACCAATTAAACCCCATACTCGGTTGACCTCTGGAAACAGCCCTACATGTCTGGGCTAAGTCTCATTTGGAAGTCACTCTTATGTTCAGATATACAAATTAGGGCCGGAAGCCAGCATTTTCAAAGAGGGGGTTCTTTTTCTGAAAAAGTGGATCTTTTTACAATGAAACTTCCATGTACTTATGTAAAATTTTACCCAGAGGGGACATTTTTCCCAGCAAAAAGGGAGTTCTTTCGACCCTCCGAACCACCCCTGTCTACGGGCCTGAAATATGTACTTGATCTAATTTTAGTGGGCTATCTTGATTGGAGATAACATTACCAAGGGTGTGAGTTTTACTAAACGTGTTTTAAGATGTCACCTGTAATACCCCCCCCCCCCCCCCCCCCCCGTATTATTACTTTTTACCATAAACAAACACCAGTGGAAAATATATACGACTGCAACTTGTCTCAATAACTGTGCCTCTTTGTGTGTTTGCGCACGTTCGTGCTTGCGGTGTAAGTGTCGATGTGAACGGCGCGTGTTTTTTTTTCTTTGTATGTGTGTTTTCATGTTTCAGATAAAAATGACAAAAACGTGAAACAATTGGTCTGAATTATAAATTTGGAAATCATGATATAAATATATATAAATATGAATATATTTTAGACAACTGTATTCAAACAAGCCCTCGTTGTTTTGCGTCGTACATGAAACTACAGAACCTTATGCCCATGTACCTGTACTCAACATGACTGTTATAAGTCACGGCTTGAAATGAAAAGGTGCTACCTCCTCTTTTCCTACGTTTGTCCATAAGTTAATAAAACCAACACAATCAGACTTATGTATTGTTTTCTCATGAACATTTTGATTGTGATGTACTGCTCACAGATACAACAGGACAGACGCGCACACGTGTAGGTGTTTAAAGATCCGCACAGCTCACTTACACAGATTCCGCCATTCTCGCAAGGAGTAGGGAGGCACATGTTGATGGAAGTTTGACAAACTGTCCCTGTATAACCTACACTGCATACACATGCATACCCAATAACTCTACCCATGCGTTTTGAACTTGAATAGCGAGTAGTATATGGACATCTTAATGTGACCGTGAATTTGACTTTTGATCTACTTTTCCACATAAAATGTACTTTGTATATTTATTGGCTCATATTTCTAAGCAAGTAAAACTGATCCATCTATAGCTACCACATAATTTAATTGAGCCTAATCTCATTAGAAAAAATATATTGGTTTTGTATTAAGCAGCATATAAAATAGCATCAAATTGAGAAAAAAAGCATTTTGTGCATCATTATAAGCTTTACCGTCTGTGTATTTTACAGCTTTGCTCCTTTTTGTCTTTTCAGATTGATTAGTATACATTTCTGTCTAACAACCACGTATTTCCTGCTGCACCGGGAAAATCATATAAAATAAAATCAGTTTAAGTGTAATGTTTCCTCCATAATAAGCGCAAGCGATGTTAAATATCTGAAATTAATTCACCAAATACCGTTTTAAACTTACTGCATTGTGATCCACACAAAAGTGAGAGTTCAGAGACCAATATTACTTCAAACAATGGTGGCAAATAATTTAAGCTGTTAAGCAATTTAATGTCTGTTCTGAATCAATGAGGTCGATCCGCGAATGCCTTTTAGTGATGCCAACATTAAAAATTCAGTCCACTCTAGGAATTACAATTGAAGGCCTTATTTTCAGCTAAAAACAAGTCTCTATGATTTTTTTTTTCACGTTGAGCGATACACTTTTCTGTATCGCACCAGTTACTGCTTTTAAAATGTAAGTACGCTGCCAGGGGTTTAACCCCTTTCACAAGCCCAATTGTACCAGTCAGAATGTCAGAATTAATTCAGTAAACTTGCGGGGTCCGTTGAGGCGACTCTGGCATTACTGCCTGCCATAGCTACAAAGTTGACACTTTCTCAAACTGGTACCGTACAGAAATGTACTCGGCCAATATATTAACCAATCAAACTGCCAGTCTTGACTTCACAGTCTTTACCTGTGTAGCCAGGGTGACAGACACATTTATAACCGTTAACCAAGTCAGTGCATATGCCATAGCGGCATGGCCAGCTGTCGCATTCGTTCACTTTAGTATCACACTTCATCCCGATGAACCCAGTTTGGCAGCGACACACGTGGCCGTCAGTGGGACTGTAGTCACATTTACCTCCGTTCTGACACAGACATCGCTCACAGCGGGCACCGGACCACAAATTGGGGCATGTGCACTGGAAGGTCCCATTGAGTTGTGTGGTACAGCGTCCGCCGTGAACACAGGGGGAGCTGGCGCATGGGTCGACGCGGGTTTCACATTGGGTGCCCTTGTGGGTGGCCGGACAGGTGCAGTTGTAGCCCCCAAGCTTCGGAGCGCATGTAGACCCATGCTGACATGGGTTGGACTGACAGAAATCGATTTGGGCTTCACAATGCTTGCCGGTATAAAATGGAGGACATATACATTGGTAGTCACCGAGGTTACTTTTGTATGTACCGGTAGCGCTAGAATCAGTCTCCTTGCATTGCCCGCCGTTTTTGCAGGGATTTGCAGAACATGGCGCTGCTGTAGATGTACTTTCTGTAAAAGAGACAAAAAATGTTCAGTCGATCTTGGTCAGGGCACGCTTACAAATCGGCCTTTTATTAAAAACTGTGTGTATATATATTTCAACTTATAAAACCGATGAAGTGTACGAGAAACTAGTAATTACAGATTGCTGTCAGTGTTTTGAATGCATATCGCTTGTTATTTTGCGGCAACATTTTCTCAGCTGTCTTTTTAAATCCTGTATACACGAGCTGGTTTTGATAACACATCCCCGATACCTAGGGTAAATATACATGCACTCTCTAAGGCCCCCTTTACACTGGACGGCGTCCTTTCTGCGTCCAGCAGTACGGCCCCATTTGAGAGTTAAAAAATTATAATACTTTACGTTCCGACAACTGGCTGATCATTGAGCATTCATTCTGATACAAAACCAATGCTCCTGCCTCCTTATTAAGACCACAGCGATGCCAAATTTCATGGTCGCAGAAAGGACGCCGTCCAGTGTAAAGGGGGTATTAGTGTCTTTAGAAGTTACATGTCACACTAATATTCGCGTGAGATACCCCTGTTGTGTAGTACATGTAGCAATTAAGACATATATTTAGTCTGAGGTATTTTTAAATATCTTAAAAGACCAGTGGTGGATTTAGAGGGGGAGGGTAAGGGGGGTCCTGATCCCCCTTTCGGTTTCTGAAAAATAAATCACACTAATATTCCCCTCCTGAAATTAGAATTTTGACTAGCTGATTTATAGTTCTAAACCGTACCAAACTGCACCGTTCGCCCTCTAAAATACCAAAACCTTTTCGGGCCCTTCATCGGGTCCCGAGTCCCAGGCCAAGGGGGAGGGGGGGGGGGGCGGCTGGCTCGGCCTTATCCAATGATATCATTTTTTATGATTTCTAATTGTAAATAGCACCTGTTGTATATATTTCTACATTTTATTCCCAAATACTGTGCTTCCTGTCGAATTGTTAGATTGTTAGATTGCGTTTGTGAACAGTGAACCACTAGCTTGCTTCTTGCCTAAATGCTAAGTTGTAAAAATGTATTAGTGATGTTTACATAAAAATATGAACAATACCTTGTAAATATCCGCCTTTATTCTTTTCAGTATTGTTTGAAAAAAAATAATCAGGTACTGAAATTGCCACATGTGCAAAGCAGTGACATTGGTTTTTGAAGTTATTCACAAAATAGGGCAACGATTTGTTTGCTTGTGAGTATGTCAGGGATTTTACAATGTAGAAAAGTCAAACAAGTAAAACCATGCCTCAGACTTTAGTATTTATGACTGCCCAGGTGTTATATCCATCCACTGCAATGTCATCGCCCTCAGATGATAAAAGGGTAAACATAACCTCCCAGTTTTATCGTGTGGCAGTATACGATCAATTAAGGCCGCTGCTGCATTGGTGAAAATTAATAAAAGAACTACTCCCAAACCTATTTTCAATACTAATAACCAGGCTCATGGGATTGTTATTATTGTTATTGTTTTAATTTGTATACATATTTTATTGTGATTTTTGATAATCTTATTTAATACACGTCATTTTGTATACTTTTACAAACGTCATAAATAAGATGGGGAAGGTAATGTTTTACCCTTAATAAATAAAGTTTAATAAATAAATGAATAAACCTCCAAGGATTCAGTCTCATCTTTGCCGTCTCCACTCGGCTGAGACATACTGATAACGCTGGTGAGCTTCCAGTAACCCCATTAACACAAGGTGCAAGTGTACTTTACCAGGTAAAACCACCTTTACACTGGACGGTGCCCTTTCTGCGCCCTTTTTGCGACCATGGAACTGGCATCGCTGTGGTCGTAGAAAGGATGCACAAGCATAGCTTTGGTCGCGGAATGAGTGTTCAATGATTGGCCAGTTGTCGACAAGTTAAGTAATATGTTTTAACCAACAAACGGAACCATACTACAGGACGCAGAAAGGACGATGACTCAGGCTCGGCCTGTGGTTATAAATGTGGATCCGTTGAAATTGCCACATGTCATTAAAGATGTAGAAGGTATATGCTACTCACCATTGAGTCCCACACATTCAAAGTTAGTGCTGCCACCTATGCTTTTGCATGGTATCGGATGCCCGGGTGCTGTTTCAGGACAAGGATTGGGATCACAAGGGTCTGGAACGAAAATGTGTGGGAAATCATTAGACTAATTCAGGCCTCGTTGCAACCCAAAAGTTTTTGACTTTACTGGAAATTATTTGATATTGAAACAGATTCTTTCTCTATTGGCCTTCGTTTCTCTTTTATCAAAATTATATATCCAGCGGTGATTATGCTGCATGGATATATGGTTTTGATACTTTTGCATTTGATTACTTACAAAGCGATACTTTTGCATTTGAATACTTACAAACCAAACTTAACCATGTTACACTTAATTTACCTTTTGGTGCCATAGTGGTGGTGGTGCTCGAGGATTTTGTTACAGTACTTGGAATTGTGGTTGGTGGCAATTCACATTTAACTCCACTAAAACCATCTGGACATTGGCAAATGTATCCATTGAGTTCATCTTGACATGAGCCGTTGTTCAAACAAGGATTGGATGCACATTCATCTATGCTGGTTTGACATCGAGAACCGGTAAAACCAGAGGGGCACTGACACATGTATCCGTCGACAACATCTGTACACGTAGCGCCATGTCTGCAGGGATGAGATGCACATTCGTTAATTTTGGTCTCGCAGCTGGAACCTGTAACACCGACTGCACATATGCAAGAATATCCATTGATATCGTCGATGCATGTGGCGACATTTTTGCACGGCTGAGATGCACATTCGTCAATGTTAGTTTCACAGTTAGAACCGGTAAAACCATTTACACACGAACAAGAATATACGTCAATACCGTCGATGCATGTGGCGTTATTTTTGCACGGTTGAGATGCACATTCGTTGATGTTAGTTTCACAGTTAGAACCGGTAAAACCATTTACACACGAGCAAGAATATCTGTTCATACCGTCGATGCATGTGGCGTTATTCCTGCACGGTTGAGATGCGCATTCGTCAACGTTGGTCTCACAGTGTTTTCCAGTAAACCCATTTCTGCATCGACAAACATAACCATTTAAGGCATCTTCACACACAGCACCATTTACACAAGGGTTAGATTTACATTCATCTACGTTCAAGGTGCACGTTTTGCCAGTCAGCCCAGCGGGACAAATGCAGACGTAAAAGTTCATCCCATCTTTGCACGTCCCGTTGTTCTTGCACGGTTGAGAGTCACATTCATTGGTGCTAGTCTCGCACATTTTCCCCGTTAATCCAGGTAAGCACTGACAGGAAAACCCATCGACTTCATCAGTGCAGGTACCTCCATTCTTACATGGTTGAGATGCACATTCGTCTATATTGACGTCGCAAGTTTCACCCGTGAACCCTGGGTGACAATGGCATTTATAACTGCCCAACACGCTTTTGCACGTCCCTTGCTGTTGGTGGCATGGGTTGCTGGCGCATTCGTTTATTTTAGCCTCACAATCCACGCCAGTAAAACCAGCGTCACAATGGCACGTATAACTATTGATGCCATCTTGGCACCATCCATGTCCGCTGCAGGAGCGTAGATCGCAATCGTTGATGTTACGTTCACAGTTCTTTCCAGTAAAACCTTTGTCGCACGAGCAAGTGTAGCTATTCACCCCATCAATGCACCTCCCCCGCCCACTGCACTTAAATCTATCTGGCCGGCAATCGTCTATGTTTGTTTCACAATTTCTTCCCGTAAAACCACTGTCACATTTACATATGTAACGATGAAAGTTGTACGTGTCATAACACTTCCCTCGTCCACTGCATATACCAGGTTTGACGCAATAACTGGTGCTGGTTTCACAGAAGGAGCCGGAAAATCCAGGTGGGCAATGGCAGTGGTCCCCATGGTATGTTCCATTGTTCCGACAAGGGTTCTTGAGCCCCAACTCTGATGAATAAAATGAATGTTTTATGTCTCATTAACACATTTCTTTATTTCTGTTAGGCCACACTTTTTTATTTTTATGGATGACATCCTCTGGGTACCCCAAAATCGGTGCGAGAGGGCGAAAAAAAAAAAAAAAACAGTCCAAAAAAAAAAAAAAAACTGCTTAAGTAAAGGAATGCTGTCAGTACACAGCTGGAAACACAAATTTAACCACAGAAACACGTATCAAACTAACAATATGTCTTTATCCATGCTCTCAAAATATTAAAGCATTGTGAATACTTCGTAGAAATGTAAAAAAAGTCATGAATTGATATACTTCATATTACCAAATCTATTTAAGGTTATTTCATGCATTCATTTGGTATAGCAATCAATAAAACAAATATCAATCAAACAGTGTGTCTTTATTTGTATTCTCAGAATGTTAAAACATTTTGAACACTTCACAGAAATGTTTAAAAAATGATGCAAAGATATGCTTAATACTACCAAATCTATTAAAGGTCATTTCAAACGATGCCATTTTGTCAACTTCAACTCACACGAAGCAGCTAAACTGTCAGGTGGCCTGTCCGACCTTCAGCCCACCAAATACCTCGACGCCCTTGTCGACCCTTTTTTCGCTACAGAAAACCTGGTAGGCCTATTAATGTGCTGCTTTATACAGAATGTCACAGAAATGTTTCGGCTGCCGCCAGCCTTTCGCACAATTGTAAAAAGGTGATATCTCCATGCCCAATATCAATGGCATACCAATCCAAAACGATGGCGCCCGTTCTCTTTATGACTTTTATTGTTGTGTAATTTGAAAGTAATCCTAGAGATGAATTTGACAGCAAAGTGGCCGCATTTCCACGTGGCGAAAATACGCATGCGCAGAAAGCTCATTTCCTTGCAAATTCAATAACAACGTTTGCGTCAACCGACTTCGTTGGGGGCTGGGGGGGGGGGCTTTTTTTTTTTTTTTTTTTGAGAACGGGCGAAAATCCGTGCGCGCGCAGGATGTCATCCATAAAATTAAAAAAGTGTGGCCTTAGATATGTTATTTCATGTATTGATTTACCTCTGAACATGTGCACCGGAATAATTGCATTTCTCATGCATGTTTAAATAACATTCATGTCAGGTGCTGGAAGCGAAGGAATTCGTTGACTGTCGAACGTCCCTCATATGCACACACACGCACGTGCACACAGGTTTGCACGCACATGCACACTCCAACACAAATGGACAAATAAGGAGAAGCACAAATATAGACGTGCGACCCTCCTCTTCCGCTCTGTATCTCTCGTTTTCTCTTTCTCTTACTCCCTCTCTCTCTCTCTCTCTCTCACACACACACACGCACACACACACACACACATACTTGTCTATGTGTACCAACCGAGGACATCAGCACAACACCATACAACCGAGGACATCTTATTCCTTGGTTAAATCAAAATAAAAACATTCAATTTAGGGTAAAATCTATTTGAGTATGAATGTTATAAATTAATTTTTTATAAAAACTAATTTTTTGCTGACAAGAATTTTACATTCTAACCGAGGACACACACGGACACACACACGGACAGACACTACACATTACAACCGAGGACATGCATGCATCTACATGTAAAAATGATTGTACTTTTAATGCAAAGCAAATTTTATATAGCGTTACTTTGCAGCAATTCACATTTTTATGAAATTCTTTCATATTTAAGGTAAATTCCAAAATAACACCAGAGGTGATGATTAAATGAACAGTTATACAATATTTAATGCTGGGCTTTGCCACTTTTTTAGAATTGAAGATTATGAGATAAAACATCAATTAATTTAGGAAAAGAAAGGATACTGATGAAATAAAATAAAAGACCAAAGAAATTCGTTTTCAAACATTTTATTTTCATAATGCTTATTTTCTATTTAGCACTCTTTTATTATCATGAATTTTGTATTTTGATAACACAAAGTGTCGTCCATTGGATACAGACTTGAACAGTACACAATCTTACAATTGAGGACATCATGCCAGCAGCACCCAAAATTGTGCTTTCTTCCAATTTGATGCAATATTATATAATGCTTAACAGCATAATGATCATCAATTTTTTATAATAAAATATTAGTATCATGAATATTCAGAAAATGTGACTAGCAAAGGTTTTCAGGTTCATGGAACTCCAAAGTCATACTTTGAAAATGCTAAATGTATACAAGAGTGCACTGTACTGAAATGGGTTTCTTTCCATTTTTAACTTTTTTACATAAAATAATACAGTTTACTGCCATTTCACATGATCAACTAAGAAAATTGTTGAGATGGCAAAAATATCAATATAACAAGTTTAAATGTCCAATTTCCTCCATTCCGAACATTGTGAATGATTGAATCTGACAAACTACAATGATACGAGTTCATTTCCATTTTGGCACTTTTTTTACACAATACAAGATAACAGGTTTACCACCATTTTTATATAATCAACTAGCAATATTGTCAAGACGCAGAAATTGTCAAACAACCCATTTTACATATCTAGTAAATTCAATAATGAGACTGTTTACATGCCTGACAATCAAATCTGAGGAAAACCACTTATATACAAATAAAAGCTGAAGTCCCTCAAAACTCAACCAATCAATCTTATTTTTAAATTTGATTTGTATATAGATAACATTGATCACTCTTGTGAGTTAAATGACAACAGGCCTATCAGTTCTCCCTGAAATGTGCTTACAGTGTTACTAATATGCTTTTACTAATAATCATCAGTTCTGTGAGTTTCATGAAAACAGGCTTATTGGTTCTCCCTGAAATGTGCTTACAGTGTTACATATATGCTGAAAAAAAAAAAAAAAAAAAAAAACAGCATAACATTTGAAAGAAAAGGGCCTGGTCTTGCTGATTTTCAATCTTGACCATTCTTTTACTAACAATCATCAGTTCTGTGAGTTTCATGAAAACAGGCTTATTGGTTCTCCTTGAAATATGTTAACAGTGTTGCATGTACACTGAAAAAAGGAGAAAAAATGCAAAACTTTTGAAAATAATCACCCCATTTCCTCCATTTTGAGACACTGTATTACACAGTACATGATAACATGTTTACCATCATATTTATATAATCAACTAGCAATGTTGTAAAGATGCAGACAATTTCAGAGAAACACTAACATATTTACATATCTAGTTAATTCAATAACGAAACTGTCAACATGCCTGACAATCAAATCTGAGGAAAACCACTTATATACAAATAAAAGCTGAAGTCCCTCAGAACTCAACCAATCTATCTTATTTTTAAATTTGATTTGTATATAGATAACATTGATCACTCTTGTGAGTTTAATGACAACAGGCCTCTCGGTTCTCCCAGAAATGTGCTTACAGTGTTACTTATATGCTGAAAAAAAAACAGCATAACATTTGAAAGAAAAGGGCCTGGTCATGCTGATTTTCAATCTTGACCATTCTTTTACTCATAATAATCAGTTATGTGAGTTTCATGAAAACAGGCTTTAAGTTATTGGTTCTTCCTGAAATGTGCTTACAGTGTTACTTATATGCTTTAAAAAAACAGCATAACATTTGAAAGAAAAGGGCCTGGTCATGCTGATTTTCAATGTTGACCATTCTTTTACTAATAATCATCAGTTCTGTGAGTTTCATGAAAACAGGCTTATTGGTTCTCCTTGAAATGTGCTTACAGTGTTACATATATGCTGAAAAAAAACCAGCATAACATTTGAAAGAAAAGGGCCTGGTCATGCTGATTTTCAATCTTGATCATTCTTTTTAATTTACTAATAATCATCAGTTCTCTGAGTTTCATGAAAACAGGCCTATTGGTTCTCCTTGAAGTGTGTTTACAGTGTTGCATGTACACTGAAAAAAGGAGAAAAAAAAATGCAAAACTTTTGAAAATAATCACCCCATTTCCTCCATTTTGAGACACTGTATTACACAGTACATGATAACATGTTTACCGTCATATTTATTTAATCAACTAGCAATGTTGTAAAGATGCAGAAAATTTCAGACAAACACTAACATATTTACATATTTACATATCTAGTTAGTTCAATAACGAAACTGTCAACATGCCTGACAATCAAATCTGAGGAAAACCACTTATATACAAATAAAAGCTGAAGTCCCTCAAAACTCAACCAATCAATCTTATTTTTAAACTTGATTTGTATATAGATAACATTGATTACTCCTGTGAGTTTCATGAAAACAGGCTTATTGGTTCTCCCTGAAATGTGCTTACAGTGTTACTTATATGCTGAAAAAAAAAAACAAAACAGCATAACATTTGAAAGAAAAGGGCCTGGTCATGCTGATTTTCAATCTTGACCATTCTTTTACTTATAATCATCAGTTCTGTGAGTTTTATGAAAAGCCTACTCTGAAGTATCGAATAAAAGTACTGATGGAATAAAAGTACTGGGTGGAAAAAATCTCAAAATTTAATAAAAGTACTGATGGAATAAAAGTACTGGGTGGAAAAAAATCTCGAAATTTAATAAAAGTACTGGATGGAATAAAAGTACTGGGTGGAAAAAACCTTTACACCGCTCCCCCCCCCCCCCCCCCAAAAAAAAAATAAAATAAATAAATAAAAGTAAAGAAGAAGAAGAGAAAGAAACAAGGCAGCAAAGCTGTCAAATGTACAGACAAAAACCAGAAAATAAAAACGCAGGAAATAGGATACTGTCAATTCTGATGAACTAATGTATTATGCTAACTGTAAATGCATAGCCAAAATCAAATTCTTATTCTGCATAACATTGGATTAGGATGAAAGTAAAATGTGTATCAAGCATTAGACTAAGTTCACATACCTAGATCAATCTAACAGGATCAATCCAACTCCAAGGGGTTTCTCACTAAATTGCTTTCAGTTTGAGAGTCTTAGGATTCTGGCATGCCAGTTTCAGTAGGCGTGACAGACAACTAAGCCACTTACATTGATTGCAATTTAGCGAGAATTCCCATGGAGATAGATCGATCCACAGTTAGCGTGATAGGGTCTGGAAATAGTCCCTAAGGTGTCAGGCTGATAAGAGTTAAACTTTGGAAATGCCAGAATGAGGTACAGTGAAAATTAAACACAAAAAAAAATTGCTTAAACTCATTAAATATATATATATATATATATATATATATATATATATATATATATATATATATATATATATATTATTATTATTATTATTAATTTTTTTTTTTTTTTTGCTGTATGTCAATCCTAAGAATCATTCTTGTAACTTAACAAAATACAGAAAATGTTACAAAGTAAGAGTACAGGGCTCCTGGCAGATGGGAGTGATAAGTCACGACTTGAAAATGCCAGTATAGCACTCTATAAACCTGCATTGCCTCAAAAACAGAAAACAATCACACTGGTTTTCAAACACAAGCTGCACTTCTGTCTTATGAAACTTTTCAGTAAGTTTCAGTATCGTAAGTAACATGGTTTTCCCTTAACCGCTATCCTGGCAGCAGTGTCCAAAATAGGGTTTTCATCAACTTTCATGCAATAAACCATAATGCTTAACAGCATAATGACCATCAAATTTTTTATAAAAAAAATAAAAGTATCATGAATATTCAGAAAATGTGATTTGGGAAGGTCTTCAAGGCCATGGAAGTTCAGAGTCACACTTTCGAAATGCCAAAATGTAAACAAGAGATAACTGTACTGAAATGATTTTCTTTCCATTTTCAACACCTTTTTTAAAACAAAATGATCAATAAACTGTCATTTTTAAATGTTCAACTAGGAAAATTGTTGACATAGGAAAACTATCAATAGAACAATTTTCAATGTCCAATTTGCTCCATTTGCAGATGCTGAACATAGTGAATGATTAAATCTGACAAACTGCAATGATGAGTTCCTTTCCATTTATGATACTTTATTACACAATGCACAATATTATAACAGGTTTACCGTCATTTTTATATAATCAACAATATTGTTAAGAAGCAGAAAATGTCAAAACAACACTTTTACATATCTTATTAGTTCCATAATGAGACTGTTAACATGCCTAAGAATTAAATCTGAAGAAATAACAATTATATACAAAAATACAGAAAATGCACAGCACTTCTGGTGGGTGGGAGTAAAAAATCACATCTTGAAGATGCTAGTGTTTGAAAAATAATTTTTAAAAAAATTTAAAAAAAAACGTAAAAAATTCCAATAAAGCTGCTATTCAAACTTTTAATCTAGCTGTATTAACTTGATATTAATAACCCCACCAAGTTTGAGAAAAATAAAGCACTGTTATTCATCTATAGCATGTTGGCATAACACATTCTTGTTGTTGTAAATTTATTTGCAATGTTTAACACCATTTATCTGCACAATTATCACCAAATCCTAATTTTGTGACACAGTTAAGAGAGCTAAACCTATGGGACTTTACAGGGAAATCTCAACGAGTGTTTTATGTAATCTCATTTAATGGCCAATTGAAAATTAATGAGTAGGCAAGTGACTTTATAGACCTTAATTTAATTAGTGATCACCCAAGGGACAATTTTATAGACTGCCATCCATACAGTACCATCATATAGCACAAAGGTGTTGCATACATGCTGAAAAAAGTGAAAAACAGCATTACTTCCCTAAAAATGACCCAATCACGCTGATTTTCAAACTTGACCTGCGTATTATGAATATTCATCAGTTCTGTAAGTTTGAAACCAAAAGGTAAAATGGTTTTCCACTTATCGTGTTATCGGTGCTGCATATATGCTGAAAAAAGTGAAAAAACAGCATAAATTCCCTATAAGTGCCCCGATCATGCTGATTTTCGAACTTGACCTGCGTATTACGAATATTCATCAGTTCTGTAAGTTTCAAGCCAAAAGAAAAAACAGTTTTCCACTTATCGTGTTATCGGTAAAAGTGCACGGCGACGGCGACGACGGCGACAGCGACGGCGACGACAGACGCAGATGACGGCTATATGTACAGACACATCTGTGTCTGTACATAAAAAGCTAGCTATTGATCATTGTAAAAAAAAAAAAATTCACCAGGTAAAATTCACTCAGTATTAAAATTTATCTTAAAAACGGGATGAGTTAAATTTCATAATTGTCAGGGGCCGAAGACCCAGATATATCGCACCTAAGCCGCCTCCGAGAGCCATACGGTTCATACTAGTAAATTTATTCTCAGATATAAGGTTCGTTTTGCATACCTGTAAACTCCTAAGGGTTTATCTTACATAGAAATGTGATTTAACATCGTTTAAATCATAAATCGGCATGAAATAATTGACGTTTGAAAACAGACACAACTTCTTTGCTGCACTTGAAATGACCTCCTTAGCTATAAATATGATCCTATCACCTTGCGACATTGCATCATTCGATCGATAGGCCTATACATGAGTAGTTGTCACTGCTGAAGGGAAAGCACGTCTATTTATAGAAACTGAAATCAGGTGACGCATGTACTGTTGTGTTCAGAGAGCGACTTCCGCTTGACCTACTTTCCAGTGCTGTTTGTGGAACAGTAGGTAATGAGTTGAGATCTCGATTTTCTTCTCATTATACTTCAATTTAAGAAAATAAAAAGCGTGACTTGTACTTGTGTAATTTCCCACCGGTACAATAGGTATTTAATAAACATACCGGGTGGAAGATTTTTGAAAAATAAATAAGCGTAGGCTACTGGGTGAAAATGGAGCGTACCGGCGGGAAGAAATTTGGAAAATTAATTAACGTACCGGTACGTTTATTTGATACTTCAGAGTAGGAGAGCTTAATTTGATAAAAAAGACCTTTAGTTTAAAAATATGAACTTACTGAATATATAGACATCTGAGATATAACATTAGTTTCAGTTTAGTCTGCCCTTTACAGCACAACCGAGGACGCGGAATTTGGTCCGCCCTTTACAGCACAACCGAGGACGCGTGTGTATAGCCCGATTTCAGACAAAAAGTTGGACAGTATTTCTGATACACTCGTGGCGGGAATTTGGCCCGCGCTATACAGCATAACCGAGGACTGGCTCAGAATAGCGTCAAATTTCACCACCTAACTTGAAATGGGCCCCTTTATGCATTCCACTGCTTATGTCAACCGAGGACGTCCTCGGTTGGAGGTGTGTCCTCGGTTAGTGGGTTTCGGGCGGGTGTGTGTCCTCGGTTAGAATGCGTGCACAAGAGCACACACACACACACACACTCACACATACGGGGCGCAATTACACTACAGACACCCTGGCACCTAAGCATAACACGAGGCTGCTGCACCAACCAGTAATAATACAATTGTATGTAAGTAAATAAAGACACGGTCACTCACTGTGTATCATAAATATAGACAGACGTGCGCCCTATCCCCCCCCCCTCTCTCTCTCTCTCTCTCTTTTACACACACACACACACACACACACACACACACACACACTGTGATAAAACTGATTAATTTAGATTTGCTGTACAGTATACCTGTTTTTATCTCGCAAATGTAGGGTAGTGCACAATTACAGGGCAGTGACCGTATTGCACCTGTGCCGAAAACACTGAGGCCAAGACTGCTGCACCAACCACCTATGCTGGTAATACCCACTGTGTATGATAAAATGTATACATAACAGCAGTGTAATAATGCATGTCATTTTCATGTTAACTGACTCTACAGATTTTGTAAGAAAGTTAGTAAAATGTAACATATTTAGGCTTAGTAACATGTATCAGTACGTTTTTGGCGTTACATGTACAAGTGATTAATCATTTTAAAAGAGCACTTTCGAGAGAGAGAGAGAGAGAGAGAGAGAGAGAGAGAGAGAGAAAACCTGTTCTTTTGTAGCGTCCATATAGTATCCTGGAATATGAAATAATGTATATTAACGTTAGACTTAGATAATGTTTTCTTTTTATTTAAAAATCTGTAATTGTTTTGGCTGCTCACTTTAAGTTCCCGAATTGACCTTAACGACTAGAGCTTTCATTATAATCCGTATCATGTGCGAGAAAGTCCACTGTGATACAGGATCAGGTCTCTATTGATTTGTATAGGTCCCATCCCAGATTTTGGCCCGTTTACTGCATGTTACGCGAAAATCTAACTTGTTTGAATCTAATGAAAGGAGAAGTTTGGGCTACGCAGATTCTCGGTTTTCGCCGGACTTTAGAGTTACTTACAACTGGATACCAAATCTTGAGGGCCTTAAGTCTGTTTTACTTTTGTACAACGATTAAGTGAAGAATTAATCTCGTTTTGATAAATAATGTGTACCGGATGGGACACCATGAGATTTATTTGTTCCAAGAGGTATATTCTAAATGTCTTCAACGTTTAAAATATGATACCTTGAGGGGCATTGGTAGGTTGGATGATACACCCCATATGTAGTAGAAGGATAGCTGCTGTTGGTGTGTCTCTTTGAAATCCGTAAATTACTCGTTATCCAGGCATTCTGGACACTATATTGTTTCAAAGCACTGTTCAAGGCTCTCTGCTCTTGGTACATGTTAGGTCCAATATAGGCAAGGTTTCCACCCAATATGTTCCTGCAGTACCATTGTGCCGAAGTCCAGGAACTTCCGACATGGTAAATCTGGTATATTTTAGATGAGCTGAACCTCAACTCGGAGCAACCTTAACAGTAAAGGAGTGTAAGTTTTAGAAATGACGTATGGTTTCGTAATCCCGTTGCCATATTTGTTTTACATACACAATATACTCATTTCATTATGCAATTTCATGACGACTTTTGTTGCACGTGTGGTAATTTAACTTAAGAACATGTTAAAAAAACACTTCCTTCTGCAATTTAAAGTAACGAGTCCATGCACCGTACCAGAAACAACATTACGCGACGATGCTTAACACAGTAAGCAATCACAGCTTACACTGCCTTTAAAGGCGTTACCATAAAATACGTGTGGTTACCTTTCAGTCCACCATAGTTACCCCAGGGGTATCCGCTGCCAAATAGGGGGTAAGTGCCCGTGCCTGGTGCGATGTAGTGCCCCAGGACACAGCATACTAGTAGACAAACGTGCAGTAGTCCAAGACCCATTTTGACGTGCAAGTTGTCGAGTAAGCCCGTCTAATATACGTACTCGTATCTAAATATGGAGAAGTCGTGACTCAGCGTGTTTATACTGCAGCCATGACACCTCAAAGCAAGGTTGCGAGAACAGACCTTTCAACCTACACGTTCTCCCTCTCTCTCCCCCACCACAATACTCCCCTCTCACTCTCTGAACGTGTTCTGAACTTGGTGCATGTATCTGCATGCGTCATTGCGGATTTGTGAACGTACGTCTGCGCTATTGTGCTTTTGAGCAGTCCATCGCAATAAAAAATATGGAGAAAATAAAATAAAATTATTCTTATTTACAAAAAAAAAAAAAAAAAAAAAAACCAACGTGGGGTTGAGAAAGTGTCACCTATCCTTATCAGGACGTGACTTATAACAAACAAGATAAGTGCATATACTTTGGTATAGGGTCCTACTTTCCCTGTACGGCACAGAACAAAGATGATTTGTTTGAATAAAGTCAAATAATACATTGTATATGATTATAGCATCATCATGTACATTTTTTACTGTTTCAGTGTGATTGCCAAATTTCAAATTTAGAGCAAATGTTTCACGTTTTTGACATTTTATTTCTAAAACGTGAAAACACAAAGAAACGCACGCGCATTTCACAACCACACTTACACCGCACGCACACACGTGAGCACACACAAAGACGCACATTCATCGAGACGAGTTACTTTTTACTGACAATTGTACTGGTACTTAGTATATAGGAATATTTTACACTGGCACACAGGGGGTATATTCCCATGCCTAGAGCGGTGCTCTGCTCTCAGAAACAGCATTCTTGGAGGCAAGCCTTCACCCAAGACCCGACATGCTGGCTAACGTGGGAACCTGTCTACTCGTATCAAAAAATTGTATCTACTCGTATCAAAAACTACATACACCGTGATTCAGCGTGTTTATACTGCAGATATTGCATCTCAGAGTACGATTGAGAGAACATCACTGTCATACTGTGCCTGTATATGTATGCGTGCTTGCGAATTTGTAAACGTCCTGATACATATTTACGTGCATATTTATGCCAGCCGATGTGATAGGAATAGAAGTCCTAGGAAAGGAAGTCCGGGGTCCCATATGATATGTACAGGTCAGGGTCACCTGTAAAATGTAATGGGTAGTGGGCCACAGTTTCTAGCGGACTTCCATTTGTGTTACACCGGGTTTTAGTGGTATAAATTGTGGGGTTCTTGCCACTACAACTCCGAGTATCAACGTGGCAATTACCCCTGCGGCAATGAAACCCAAAAGTAGGTTTATAATTTAATTAGATATTTTTGAAAAGAAAGGTTTTCGACGGGGTATTCTTATTTTCTGCACCCGATTTACCTGCTTTATTGTTATGTGAACCATCTTAAAAGACATTTGTGCATCATGACAGTTGTTGCACAAATGACAACGCAAGTTGACTGAAAAATATTTTAAAAGACATACAGGGTAATGGTCACTGCATGATCATCTATTTTAATAATAAATTAATAATATTTTAATTGCAACCATAAGTTAAATTGTACACATACAGTATAATTGTACTAAAATGGTTGTTTCAAGAAAAACATATTCCGCATTAAATTTTTTTCTGAAATGCATTTTAAAATACATTTGCAAGAACTGCATTACAATTGAATTATTGGATGTTTGGTGAAATCATAGAGTTAAGATACTTCATGGTATATTACCACTTCATAGGATAAGAATTACTACTTCATGATAGAAGGCGACTTCATTGGTTAAAAAATAAGGACCCTTAGGAGACTTCGTAGTATATTACCACTTCATGGTACATTGTATCCAAACATGTTTCAGTTCTGGTTGGATGTGGAAATTAGGCGTAAAGGTCGATATGAAGTTTCATTCTAGACCATGATTTCCAGCGTGACGCGTGTATTTGAAATGGGGTGTGTGTGTGTGTGGGGGGGGGGGGGGAGTAACATTACTCATGATAGTGCGTATTTTATCTCGTTGGAGTTTAATGAAGCTGTTATTTTCAGATGTTCTCGTAGATACCCGTGAAATTAACTTCTATAAATAATGTACTTTATTTCAAGAGCTCCGGTCCAGTGACGGAAAGCATAAAGCTAGTTTTTTGTTTTACCCATTTAGTTTTGAGATTTTTTTCAGATTTCAGGACGATTAAAAACTAACAATATTTGGACCTTAAATCATGGCGGGTCTAAGGCACTAGATGTATAAGACAAACGAAGTGTATAAATAAACACATTGCCTGCCTTTAAACTAGGGCATAAAACTGACCATGTGTGGTTTGATTGACGGCGCAGGTTTATAGATGTGGCTAGTACACAGTAGCAAGAATGTATGTCTTTCCACTGTAGGTAGAGAACTCTACTAGGCTTTGCTCCACACTAGGTGTACATTAATATCTTTAACAAACCGTCTATTCCCTTATTCGTGTTATAGATTTATCTCTTTTGTAACTATGACATAAATGTTAGGACTTGCAATAACAAGCTGTAAAAATAGGCTTTTCTATTGATATGCACCATAAACGTTTCGAAAATATCTCGGTCGTTTAAAAAGATTGACCTCCTGGCCTATATACTTAATGAAAACGCTTAGGTCGGAAAGTCTGAAATCTGAATGATTTGAAACGGTCAACTGTCCAGATAGATGTTGGGGAGAATGAAATACTGGGGATTCATAAAAGTGGTGTTGATCCGCATTTTGCAACTGCAACGCATTTTGCAACCAAAGAAAATCGTGAAAACGAATTTTTCAACCGGAAGGCATTTTGCAACCAGAATTTTTTCATAGTCAATAAATAGCTAGTGTGAAGTTCTATAGAGGTAAAATTGGAATGGGGACGGGGTTGTCTCGGCTAGGTACGCTTACATTGGTCAAGCTTTCCCTGTGGTGGACAATTCATTCTATACATACATAATCTATTTCACATTGTTACTTCCTAAACCATCATAGATAAGAACTTGATACAGGTACGTCGGGGATTAATAAACCTATCATTATAGGAATTTGCAAAGGCTCTTCGGAATTCAATTGTGACTTGGGGTGTGGTCGACCCTGGGGGTGGTCTATTCTAATTTTTACATCGGATTTTATGCTAGGAACATGAAACGTGGCTACATACTATTTTGAATGTGGAAGGGCACTTGGGATTTTTTTTTTTTTTTGGGGGGGGGGGCTGGGGGGGGTGAGTCTAATTGACATTGTTATTCTTGCTATATCTATCCTTAAGACCAATAAAGCTGGGAACGTAAGGCTATGGGGTCTGAAAAATCTGTCTTTGGGGATGTGTATGGGTCCTTCTGGGTTTTTGTGACATTGGGTGTGGCCGTCCCTGGGGAGGTTGATTTTAAATTTTACATCGTTATTCGTGCTTCTACCCTTACGCCATTACAGTTAGGAACATGAAACCTTCCGGGCTGATAAGCTTACCATTGAGGATATGCATAGGTTTCCGGGAATGTTAGTATGATATTTCAGGTGTGGCTATCCCGGGGGGTGGTTGATTCTGTTTTTCACAACTTTATTTCTGCCATCTATACCCTTAAAATTTAAGGAACATGAAACGGAGATTGATGAACCAGTCATTTTAATGAATGTGCAAGGGTCCTTGAGAAATGTAGAGAACAGCAGAAGCACATACAGAACTAAATGGACTTCCAGCCATATGCATAAATATAGGTCAGGGAATCCAATTAAAAACTAATTCAAGGCCCCACACACTCTATCAGGAATCCTAGCGTTTGACTGCTGTTGTGTCTTAACACAAAACAAAATGTTAATTTCCCAAGTAATTATTTCCCAGTAATTAACATGTGTGTTTTATGTTAAAGAACAATGGGACTTGGACCCTAGGATTCCTGAGAGTATGGGGTCTTGAATGGTTTTAATTTACTTGACCTATATTTAAGAATACGACTGAAGGTCTGTTATTTAGTACTGTCTGCTGCTTTCTCTACATTTCCCCTTCCTTCCTAACTCGAAAACCGCCATCAGATTCACACATAGGATGTAGTACTAGCTGGGTCGGTCCAACTCTGCAAGGAATCTTAAGTGCAATCTATGGAATCAGCTTCATTGCCTGACAAACCACTAATCACTCCACCCCCTAGGGACGGCCACACCCCAAGTCACACTAATGTAGCCCACCCATTCACCAAAGACTCATGTTCCTAATTCGAATGGTCTAATGGGAGATGAAATAAATTACGGTAATATATATGTGTACCATCCCCAGGGACAGCCACACCCCAGGTCACAAAAAAAACCCTGCCTATGCACACCCCGACATTTTAGTTTCCTCAACCTAAAGACCTATGGGTATATAGCAGAAAATACAATTTAAAGATAATAATCAACCGCCCCTAGGTCACCAAAGTCATCAAAAATCCGAAGGACACGTGCACATCCCTAATGGCAAGTTTAAATATCCCCAACGTCTCATGTTCCTCACTTTAATGGATAGAGGATACCAGTAACAACGATATAAAAAATATATACCCCCCCCCCCCCCCCAAAGGACTGCAAAGTCCCACTACTAAAGGTCTACGGGTAGATAGCAGAAATTACGATATAAAAATTACAATCAACCACAATTACAATCAACCACAATTCTGAATAAATATCAATCTACAAGCCTGTTGATCTGGCAGATCAACTACGTTAATTAGGCTGCTAAACAACAAGTAGGCCTACCCTCCCCCCCCCCCCCCTCCGAACGCCTTATTACAGGTTTTCAAATGCAGACTGTGCCGCAGATAATACTTTCGGGTCAAATGAGAGCCCGCCAAGGGCACATTTCGGGGACACCATTGATCACACCATGATGGACATTCACAGGTGTAGGACCAGAACAGAGCATCTGGGAAACCAAGGGACAGACGTAAATCATTACACTTGCGCGTGTCTTACCTCATGGAAAAATTAGTCTTTTCAGAGTGGGATGCGACTTGATCAAGATAATTGTAGAGCACGATTATATACAAGACCTTCTCTGCTTCTTTTTATTATCTGTTTATTTATCTTTAATAATTGATTCCTATTTGTTTATTTATCCATCTTATAATCCAGTAACCTACGCGTAAATTATATTTTCATAGCCTGGTTTACCTGATCCAGTAGTTTTATGTATCAAGCGGATCTGGGAGGGGAGGACCCAGGGGGTCTGGACCCCCTATTTCTTCAACGCTGATCATAATCTCCCATAATGTACTAATTTTTAGAAATACTGGATCCTCACCTACATACGCCTGTGTATTTTAAAATTACTCAAAACATGCATCCAATACCACTAAAGAAACCCTATTCAGTCATACAAGTGAATTAAAACGTACAGTTTACCTATTTTGGATAATATTTACAGTACAAAAACATTATATTTCAAAAACGTTCTCTCTCATAACGTTGGACCAACAACAGGTACTTCTTCACCATTATCCCATGAAGTCGCAGGCAATATCTTATGTGGAGATGAAGTCGCAATTTATCCTATGAAGTCGATTTGACAGTAAAATCAGAGCATTTATCCCATGAAGTGGTAATATACCATGAAGTATCTTAACAGACGGTCGTTAACGTACGCACTACTTCACGTTTCTATACAGACCTCTGTAACCCGAACCCTTGTCCACAGACATCACCTGGAAACTTTTGTACAACGATTAAGTGAAGAATTAATCTCGTTTTGATAAATAATGTGTACCGGATGGGACACCATGAGATTTATTTGTTCCAAGAGGTATATTCTAAATGTCTTCAACGTTTAAAATATGATACCTTGAGGGGCATTGGTAGGTTGGATGATACACCCCATATGTAGTAGAAGGATAGCTGCTGTTGGTGTGTCTCTTTGAAATCCGTAAATTACTCGTTATCCAGGCATTCTGGACACTATATTGTTTCAAAGCACTGTTCAAGGCTCTCTGCTCTTGGTACATGTTAGGTCCAATATAGGCAAGGTTTCCACCCAATATGTTCCTGCAGTACCATTGTGCCGAAGTCCAGGAACTTCCGACATGGTAAATCTGGTATATTTTAGATGAGCTGAACCTCAACTCGGAGCAACCTTAACAGTAAAGGAGTGTAAGTTTTAGAAATGACGTATGGTTTCGTAATCCCGTTGCCATATTTGTTTTACATACACAATATACTCATTTCATTATGCAATTTCATGACGACTTTTGTTGCACGTGTGGTAATTTAACTTAAGAACATGTTAAAAAAACACTTCCTTCTGCAATTTAAAGTAACGAGTCCATGCACCGTACCAGAAACAACATTACGCGACGATGCTTAACACAGTAAGCAATCACAGCTTACACTGCCTTTAAAGGCGTTACCATAAAATACGTGTGGTTACCTTTCAGTCCACCATAGTTACCCCAGGGGTATCCGCTGCCAAATAGGGGGTAAGTGCCCGTGCCTGGTGCGATGTAGTGCCCCAGGACACAGCATACTAGTAGACAAACGTGCAGTAGTCCAAGACCCATTTTGACGTGCAAGTTGTCGAGTAAGCCCGTCTAATATACGTACTCGTATCTAAATATGGAGAAGTCGTGACTCAGCGTGTTTATACTGCAGCCATGACACCTCAAAGCAAGGTTGCGAGAACAGACCTTTCAACCTACACGTTCTCCCTCTCTCTCCCCCACCACAATACTCCCCTCTCACTCTCTGAACGTGTTCTGAACTTGGTGCATGTATCTGCATGCGTCATTGCGGATTTGTGAACGTACGTCTGCGCTATTGTGCTTTTGAGCAGTCCATCGCAATAAAAAATATGGAGAAAATAAAATAAAATTAGTCTTATTTACAAAAAAAAAAAAAAAAAAAAAAACCAACGTGGGGTTGAGAAAGTGTCACCTATCCTTATCAGGACGTGACTTATAACAAACAAGATAAGTGCATATACTTTGGTATAGGGTCCTACTTTCCCTGTACGGCACAGAACAAAGATGATTTGTTTGAATAAAGTCAAATAATACATTGTATATGATTATAGCATCATCATGTACATTTTTTACTGTTTCAGTGTGATTGCCAAATTTCAAATTTAGAGCAAATGTTTCACGTTTTTGACATTTTATTTCTAAAACGTGAAAACACAAAGAAACGCACGCGCATTTCACAACCACACTTACACCGCACGCACACACGTGAGCACACACAAAGACGCACATTCATCGAGACGAGTTACTTTTTACTGACAATTGTACTGGTACTTAGTATATAGGAATATTTTACACTGGCATACAGGGGGTATATTCCCATGCCTAGAGCGGTGCTCTGCTCTCAGAAACAGCATTCTTGGAGGCAAGCCTTCACCCAAGACCCGACATGCTGGCTAACGTGGGAACCTGTCTACTCGTATCAAAAAATTGTATCTACTCGTATCAAAAACTACATACACCGTGATTCAGCGTGTTTATACTGCAGATATTGCATCTCAGAGTACGATTGAGAGAACATCACTGTCATACTGTGCCTGTATATGTATGCGTGCTTGCGAATTTGTAAACGTCCTGATACATATTTACGTGCATATTTATGCCAGCCGATGTGATAGGAATAGAAGTCCTAGGAAAGGAAGTCCGGGGTCCCATATGATATGTACAGGTCAGGGTCACCTGTAAAATGTAATGGGTAGTGGGCCACAGTTTCTAGCGGACTTCCATTTGTGTTACACCGGGTTTTAGTGGTATAAATTGTGGGGTTCTTGCCACTACAACTCCGAGTATCAACGTGGCAATTACCCCTGCGGCAATGAAACCCAAAAGTAGGTTTATAATTTAATTAGATATTTTTGAAAAGAAAGGTTTTCGACGGGGTATTCTTATTTTCTGCACCCGATTTACCTGCTTTATTGTTATGTGAACCATCTTAAAAGACATTTGTGCATCATGACAGTTGTTGCACAAATGACAACGCAAGTTGACTGAAAAATATTTTAAAAGACATACAGGGTAATGGTCACTGCATGATCATCTATTTTAATAATAAATTAATAATATTTTAATTGCAACCATAAGTTAAATTGTACACATACAGTATAATTGTACTAAAATGGTTGTTTCAAGAAAAACATATTCCGCATTAAATTTTTTTCTGAAATGCATTTTAAAATACATTTGCAAGAACTGCATTACAATTGAATTATTGGATGTTTGGTGAAATCATAGAGTTAAGATACTTCATGGTATATTACCACTTCATAGGATAAGAATTACTACTTCATGATAGAAGGCGACTTCATTGGTTAAAAAATAAGGACCCTTAGGAGACTTCGTAGTATATTACCACTTCATGGTACATTGTATCCAAACATGTTTCAGTTCTGGTTGGATGTGGAAATTAGGCGTAAAGGTCGATATGAAGTTTCATTCTAGACCATGATTTCCAGCGTGACGCGTGTATTTGAAATGGGGTGTGTGCGTGTGTGGGGGGGGGGGGGGGGGGGAGTAACATTACTCATGATAGTGCGTATTTTATCTCGTTGGAGTTTAATGAAGCTGTTATTTTCAGATGTTCTCGTAGATACCCGTGAAATTAACTTCTATAAATAATGTACTTTATTTCAAGAGCTCCGGTCCAGTGACGGAAAGCATAAAGCTAGTTTTTTGTTTTACCCATTTAGTTTTGAGATTTTTTTCAGATTTCAGGACGATTAAAAACTAACAATATTTGGACCTTAAATCATGGCGGGTCTAAGGCACTAGATGTATAAGACAAACGAAGTGTATAAATAAACACATTGCCTGCCTTTAAACTAGGGCATAAAACTGACCATGTGTGGTTTGATTGACGGCGCAGGTTTATAGATGTGGCTAGTACACAGTAGCAAGAATGTATGTCTTTCCACTGTAGGTAGAGAACTCTACTAGGCTTTGCTCCACACTAGGTGTACATTAATATCTTTAACAAACCGTCTATTCCCTTATTCGTGTTATAGATTTATCTCTTTTGTAACTATGACATAAATGTTAGGACTTGCAATAACAAGCTGTAAAAATAGGCTTTTCTATTGATATGCACCATAAACGTTTCGAAAATATCTCGGTCGTTTAAAAAGATTGACCTCCTGGCCTATATACTTAATGAAAACGCTTAGGTCGGAAAGTCTGAAATCTGAATGATTTGAAACGGTCAACTGTCCAGATAGATGTTGGGGAGAATGAAATACTGGGGATTCATAAAAGTGGTGTTGATCCGCATTTTGCAACTGCAACGCATTTTGCAACCAAAGAAAATCGTGAAAACGAATTTTTCAACCGGAAGGCATTTTGCAACCAGAATTTTTTCATAGTCAATAAATAGCTAGTGTGAAGTTCTATAGAGGTAAAATTGGAATGGGGACGGGGTTGTCTCGGCTAGGTACGCTTACATTGGTCAAGCTTTCCCTGTGGTGGACAATTCATTCTATACATACATAATCTATTTCACATTGTTACTTCCTAAACCATCATAGATAAGAACTTGATACAGGTACGTCGGGGATTAATAAACCTATCATTATAGGAATTTGCAAAGGCTCTTCGGAATTCAATTGTGACTTGGGGTGTGGTCGACCCTGGGGGTGGTCTATTCTAATTTTTACATCGGATTTTATGCTAGGAACATGAAACGTGGCTACATACTATTTTGAATGTGGAAGGGCACTTGGGATTTTTTTTTTTTTTTTTGGGGGGGGGGCTGGGGGGGGGGTGAGTCTAATTGACATTGTTATTCTTGCTATATCTATCCTTAAGACCAATAAAGCTGGGAACGTAAGGCTATGGGGTCTGAAAAATCTGTCTTTGGGGATGTGTATGGGTCCTTCTGGGTTTTTGTGACATTGGGTGTGGCCGTCCCTGGGGAGGTTGATTTTAAATTTTACATCGTTATTCGTGCTTCTACCCTTACGCCATTACAGTTAGGAACATGAAACCTTCCGGGCTGATAAGCTTACCATTGAGGATATGCATAGGTTTCCGGGAATGTTAGTATGATATTTCAGGTGTGGCTATCCCGGGGGGTGGTTGATTCTGTTTTTCACAACTTTATTTCTGCCATCTATACCCTTAAAATTTAAGGAACATGAAACGGAGATTGATGAACCAGTCATTTTAATGAATGTGCAAGGGTCCTTGAGAAATGTAGAGAACAGCAGAAGCACATACAGAACTAAATGGACTTCCAGCCATATGCATAAATATAGGTCAGGGAATCCAATTAAAAACTAATTCAAGGCCCCACACACTCTATCAGGAATCCTAGCGTTTGACTGCTGTTGTGTCTTAACACAAAACAAAATGTTAATTTCCCAAGTAATTATTTCCCAGTAATTAACATGTGTGTTTTATGTTAAAGAACAATGGGACTTGGACCCTAGGATTCCTGAGAGTATGGGGTCTTGAATGGTTTTAATTTACTTGACCTATATTTAAGAATACGACTGAAGGTCTGTTATTTAGTACTGTCTGCTGCTTTCTCTACATTTCCCCTTCCTTCCTAACTCGAAAACCGCCATCAGATTCACACATAGGATGTAGTACTAGCTGGGTCGGTCCAACTCTGCAAGGAATCTTAAGTGCAATCTATGGAATCAGCTTCATTGCCTGACAAACCACTAATCACTCCACCCCCTAGGGACGGCCACACCCCAAGTCACACTAATGTAGCCCACCCATTCACCAAAGACTCATGTTCCTAATTCGAATGGTCTAATGGGAGATGAAATAAATTACGGTAATATATATGTGTACCATCCCCAGGGACAGCCACACCCCAGGTCACAAAAAAAACCCTGCCTATGCACACCCCGACATTTTAGTTTCCTCAACCTAAAGACCTATGGGTATATAGCAGAAAATACAATTTAAAGATAATAATCAACCGCCCCTAGGTCACCAAAGTCATCAAAAATCCGAAGGACACGTGCACATCCCTAATGGCAAGTTTAAATATCCCCAACGTCTCATGTTCCTCACTTTAATGGATAGAGGATACCAGTAACAACGATATAAAAAATATATACCCCCCCCCCCCCCCCCAAAGGACTGCAAAGTCCCACTACTAAAGGTCTACGGGTAGATAGCAGAAATTACGATATAAAAATTACAATCAACCACAATTACAATCAACCACAATTCTGAATAAATATCAATCTACAAGCCTGTTGATCTGGCAGATCAACTACGTTAATTAGGCTGCTAAACAACAAGTAGGCCTACCCTCCCCCCCCCCCCCCTCCGAACGCCTTATTACAGGTTTTCAAATGCAGACTGTGCCGCAGATAATACTTTCGGGTCAAATGAGAGCCCGCCAAGGGCACATTTCGGGGACACCATTGATCACACCATGATGGACATTCACAGGTGTAGGACCAGAACAGAGCATCTGGGAAACCAAGGGACAGACGTAAATCATTACACTTGCGCGTGTCTTACCTCATGGAAAAATTAGTCTTTTCAGAGTGGGATGCGACTTGATCAAGATAATTGTAGAGCACGATTATATACAAGACCTTCTCTGCTTCTTTTTATTATCTGTTTATTTATCTTTAATAATTGATTCCTATTTGTTTATTTATCCATCTTATAATCCAGTAACCTACGCGTAAATTATATTTTCATAGCCTGGTTTACCTGATCCAGTAGTTTTATGTATCAAGCGGATCTGGGAGGGGAGGACCCAGGGGGTCTGGACCCCCTATTTCTTCAACGCTGATCATAATCTCCCATAATGTACTAATTTTTAGAAATACTGGATCCTCACCTACATACGCCTGTGTATTTTAAAATTACTCAAAACATGCATCCAATACCACTAAAGAAACCCTATTCAGTCATACAAGTGAATTAAAACGTACAGTTTACCTATTTTGGATAATATTTACAGTACAAAAACATTATATTTCAAAAACGTTCTCTCTCATAACGTTGGACCAACAACAGGTACTTCTTCACCATTATCCCATGAAGTCGCAGGCAATATCTTATGTGGAGATGAAGTCGCAATTTATCCTATGAAGTCGATTTGACAGTAAAATCAGAGCATTTATCCCATGAAGTGGTAATATACCATGAAGTATCTTAACAGACGGTCGTTAACGTACGCACTACTTCACGTTTCTATACAGACCTCTGTAACCCGAACCCTTGTCCACAGACATCACCTGGAAACCCGATTCCATGTCAACCTAACGGCAACACTCCTCACTGCACTCGACCAAGCGGCAAGCAGTAACTTTGGCAACGTCCAAATTGCCATAAGGGCCCCTTTACACTGGACGGCGTCCTTTCTGCGTCCAGCAGTACGGCCCCATTTGAGAGTTAAAGAAGTATAATACTTTACGTGCCGACAACTGGCCGATCACTGCGCATTCATTCTGATAAAATCAATGCTCGTGCCTCCTTATTAAGACCACAGCGATGCCAAATTTCATGGTCGCAGAAAGGACGCAGAAAGGACGCCGTCCAGTGTAAAGGGGGTATAAGTCAGGCAGATGTACATGTATATTTGTAATACCCCGTTATGCACTTGTTGTTCCTTTGTCAAGTGCGATTAGTTGTGAAATTTAAGCTCGACCAAAACCGTTACTCTTCGTTAAGCTAATGATACATTTGGAAGAGAAAGGAAGTTTCCGCTCTTTTAGTCAAAGAAGTGATATCAAGTGAGTAATATTATTGGGTAACTTTTCCACCTCTGCTGTTTTTGATTGTTTAATTTCTGTTGAAATCAAATTATCTGAATTTAATTGTTTTTGACTGACGTTAAAGTTCTACCATGCTGGTATTTACTGCTTCTGTCCTCCGTCCCACTAACTTAATGTTAGATTTATGCAGCCGAGTTTCATTTGTTTAAAATCAATATTAAAATGCCCCAATTGCTTCATTGTCCTCTAGGCTTCTGTATGACTGAGGATAAACTTAACGAAAAGTGAAATTTAATCTAAATATTTGCAAGTTTTGAATTGAATAGGATTGAACGCTTAGTTAGGATATATATAAAGTTTGGCCTCTTTGCAGCCCCACAAATAGAAATGTGTGCACTATTTCTTTGGAAATTATATTTTAAATGTACATGTTTTAGGCGCACACATTAATGTGAAATGTCATTTGTCAACGTTATTCAGTGTTTATCATTAATCTGCTTCATTTCTTTTAGTATTGGGACTTTCAATAAATGGGGCCGTCATCGGCCAAATTTCGAACATCATACTTGAGTTTTTTACATTACTTTATCTGCATGTCATATCATTTAAATTGGCTTAGATCAAGGAGACATAAATGTACCTACAATGTTATTCACATTTCCAGCGTTCACCCATTTACTGCCAGTAGCTAAGTGTGATCTGCTAGACGTAATCACAGTCAGTTTCTAAAAAGTTATAATATAGGTGTCGGTATAAGTAATTTCATGGTTTTTGGATAAAAAAATAAGACAACCCTTTACATCAGGATTAACGCTGTTTGAATAATCCTGAGGGGCACTGTACACGACTCAGCGTTTCGGGTGTTTTCATCTATTTTTATCTTTTGGTCGTGGGAACTATCTAGAGTCGGCTTTGGGATCAGTATATTTATAAATATACACAGATAAAGAAATCATTACGCTCATTAAATTATTGCTGAACTGAAAGAAAATTGTATCAAACCCAAGTAAAAAAGTCGATGAAAATACGTTCTAAAAGTAAACAAGATACGATTTTCATTTTTCAAAGTGACTCAAAATATTATTATAACAAAAAGAAAGTCAACATTACATTTAAAAGCTGTTTTGGTGAATTTAATTATAGAACCATGTACCCATGTACATGTAGTTAACATGATTGTTGTAAGTCGCGGCCTGAAAGTATGTGTTATCTCCTCTATCATACGTTTGTTTATAAGTTAATAAGACTTATTGTTCTCTTGTGTAAATTTTGATTGTGATGGACTGATCACAGGTACAAAAGGACGCACACACGTGTACGTGTATATGTATCAGGACGTTAAAAAGTACGCATACATAGGGCCTATACAGGCACGATGCCAGTTCTGTTTTGTTTTAATCATGCTCTGAGATGCTATCTCTGCAGTATAAACACGCTGAATCACGTCATGTGTAGTTTTTGATACGAGTAGATAGTTAAGAAATGTTCTCACGTTAGCCACTTTGTCGAGATGGGTCTTTGAGGAACGCTTCCTTCAAGCATAGGCCTACTGTGTCTGAGGGCAATGCATCGCACTAGGCAATGCAAGGGAACATACATGTACCCTTTGTTTGGCAGTGGATTATATTCCTATATACCAAATACAAATGTCGGTAAAATATGCGACAGAAACTTGTCTCAATGAATGTGCGACTTTGTGTGTGTGCTCACGTGCGTGCGTGTGGTGTAAGTGTGGTTGTGGAATGCGTTTGTTTTATCGTTTCAGAAAAGAATGACAAAAGCGTGAAACAACTGTTCTGAATTTGAAATTTTTCCAGTCGTATTGAAATAGTACAAGTAGTACTTAATAAAGCTATTAACATATACAACGTATTAATTGACTGTATTTAAACATATCACCTTTGTTCTGTGTCGTACAGGGAACTAGAATCTTATACCAAAGTACATGTACTTATCTTGTTTGTTATAAGTCACGTCCTGATAAGAATAGGTGATACCTTCTATATCCGACGTTGGTTTACATGTAAATATAGACTAACATATTGTTTTCTCCAGATTTTTTATAGCGATGGACTGCTCACAGTCACAATGGCAAAGACGTACGTTTACAAATCCGCAATCACGCATGCAGATACATGCACCAATACAAGTTCAGGGAGTGAGAGGGGGGTATGGTGGGGGGGGGGAGAGAGAGAGAGAGAGAGAGAGAGAGGAGGGAGGACGTGCAGGTTGAAAGATCCTTTGCGCAATATTGCTTCTATGTGCCATGGCTAGAGTATAAAAACGCTGAGTCACGACGTCTGCACATTTAGATACGAGTAGATATATTAGACGGGCTTGCTTGCCAACCTGCACGTCGAAATGGGTCTTGGGCTACTGCACATTAGCCTATTAGTATGCTGTGTCCTAGGGCACTTCATCGCACCAGGCAAGGGCACATACCCCCCATACGGCAGCGGATGCCCCTGGGGTAACTATGGTGGGCCGAAAGGTAACCACACGTATTTTATGGTAATGTCAGTAAAGGAAGTGTAAGCTGAGATTGTTTACTGTATTTAAGCATTATCGCGTAATGTTGTTTCTGTTACGATGGACTCATTACTTTAAATTGCAGAATGCTGTGTTTTTAAAACATGTTCTTCAGTTCAATTACCCCACGTGCGATCAATGTTGTTATGAAACTGATGAAATAGAACTGTTTTATGGAGTTAAAAAATATGACGACAGGATTATGAAACCAAAAGTGTTATATATAATAACTTCAATGACATTTTCTTTTAAGAGGCCGTGAATATCACTTTCTTTTAAATGCTATTTTACAATATTTGACTGTCGTCGCTAGAACACATATAATTATCAATGCTTTTGTCACGTTATTTTATTTTATTTTTTTATTTATTATTATTATTATTATTATTATTATTATTATTATTATTATTATTTGCATACGTCATATCTAAAACTTACACTCCTGCACTTTTAAGGTTGCTCCGAGTTGAGGTTCAGCTCATCTAAAAAATACCAAATTTGCCATGTTGCAAGTTCCTGGACTTCGGCACAATGTTACTGCAGGAACAAACTGGGTGGAAATCTTGCCTATATTGGACCTAATATGTACCAAGAAAAAAGAGAATTGAACAGTGCACTGAAAAAATATAATGTCAAGGATGCCTGGATAACGAGTAAAGTCTACAGCAGATTTCCCTCTAATACATATAGGGTACATCCTCCAACCTTCCAATGCCCCTCAAGGTATGATATTTTAAAGGTTGAAGACATTTAGAATATATGCCTCTGGGAACAAATGAGCTTGATACGTTTACTGCACACCATAGGTCACTGGTGCTCCTAAAGTCGTGTGTGACCGGTACACATTATTTGTTATAGAGAGATCAGTTCTTCAATTAGCTAAAACAGACTGAAGGCCCTCTGGTATACGGTGTATCGTGACAAAGAGTCCCACGTGACAGAGAGTCCGCTTCCCTATCAATTATACAGGTAAGCCTTGCCCTAGATTTTGACCCATTTAGGTCAGGCTAACCCTAACCATTATATCTAAATGGAGGGCGAACTTTCTGTTACACGGACCCTCAGTTTCGTTACACTTTCTCGTACATAATACAGGTCATAAGGGAAGCTCTTAAGGTAAATTTGCAAACATAAATTCAGCATCCAAATCAATTACATATTATTAAATGAAAAATAAAAACATGCATGATCGAAGTCTTAAGTTAATATACATTATTTCATATTCCAGGATACCATATGGACGCTACAAAAGAACAGGTTCTCTCTCTCTCTCTCTCTCTCTCTCTCTCTCTCTCTCTCTCTCTCTCTCGGAGTAAGCCTTTAAAAATGTTTAATCACTTGTACATGTAACACAAAAAAAATCATACATGTTATTGTGTCTGCACTGCGTTTTGCGTATAATTTTCTCACGAAGGCTGATGAGAACATGATAATGATATCCATGAGTACTGCTGTTATGTATACGTTTTATGATACACAGTGAGTGAACATGTGTTTATTTACTTACAACCGTATCATAGTTGGTTGGTGCAGCAGTCTCGGCCTCAGTTTGTCCGGCACAGGTGCCATACGGTCACTGCCCTGTAATTGTGCACTGCCCTACATATGCGAGATAAAAACAGGTAGGTGAATATCTTAAGTATTCAATTTTACTCTGTGTGTGTGTGTGTGTGTGCGTGCGTGCGTGCGTGCGTGTGTGTGTGAAAGAGAGAGGGGGGAGGGAGAAGGGGGATCTATATTTAAACAGTTTTATATTCGTTGTTTTTCAAACCATATATATACATGTAATTTATTTATTGCACGGATTTTACTTTCAAATTCAAACTAAGCTCTAAATGAAAATGGTTTCGGATTTTTATAGTTGGCTGAATAAATTCTTATTGATGCACAGGGGTTAATCACTACATGAAATAACCTATATTACATAAATAAAGAAGCTCGCCAATGAGACATACAATGTTCATATTGTCCATTAGGGTCAGGGCTCAAGAACCCTTGTCGGAACAGTGGAATATACGACGGGTACCGCTGCCATTGTCCACCTGGATTTTCCGGCTCCTTCTGTGAAACCAGCACCAGTTATTGCGCCAGATCTGGTATATGCAGTGGGCGAGGGAAGTGTTATGACACGTACAACTTTCAGAGTTACATATGTAAATGTGACAATGGTTTTACGGGAAGAAATTGTGAAACGGACATGGACGATTGCCGGCCAGATGGATTTAAGTGCAGTGGGCGGGGGAGGTGCATTGATGGGGTGAATAGCTACACTTGCTCATGTGACAAAGGTTTTACTGGAAAGAACTGTGAACGCAACATCAACGATTGTGATTTACGTTCCTGCAGCGGACATGGATGGTGCCGAGATGACATCAATAGTTATACGTGCCATTGTGACGCTGGGTTTACTGGCGTGGATTGTGAGGCTAAAATAAACGAATGCGCCAGCAACCCGTGCCACCAACAGCAAGGGACGTGCGAGAGCTTGTTGGGCAGATATAAATGCCATTGTCGCCCAGGGTTTACGGGTGAAACTTGCGACGTAAATATAGACGAATGTGCATCCCAACCATGTAAGAATGGCGGTACCTGCACTGATGAAGTCGATGGATTTTCCTGTCAATGTCTTCCTGGATTTTCGGGGAAAACGTGCGAGACTAACATCAATGAATGTGACTCTCAACCTTGCATGAACTACGGGACTTGCAAAGATGGGGTGGACTTTTACGTCTGCGTTTGCCCCGCTGGACTGACAGGCAAGACGTGCACCATGAGGATAAATGAATGTAACTCTAACCCTTGTGTAAATGGTGCTGTGTGTAAAGATGCCGTAAATGGTTATGTTTGTCAATGCAGAAATGGGTTTACTGGAAAACACTGTGAAACTAACATTGACGAATGTGCATCTCAGCCGTGCAAGAATAACGCCACATGCATCGACGATATAAACATCTATTCTTGCTCATGTGCAGTCGGCTTTACCGGTTCTAACTGCGAAACCAACATCAACGAATGCGCATCTCAACCGTGCAAGAATAACGCTACATGCATCGACGATATAAACAGCTATTCTTGCTCATGTGCACTTGGCTTTACCGGTTCTAACTGCGAAACCAACATAAACGAATGCGCATCTCAACCGTGCAAGAATAACGCTACATGCATCGACGATATAAACAGCTATTCTTGCTCATGTGCACTTGGCTTCACCGGTTCTCACTGCGAAACCAACATCAACGAATGCGCATCTCAACCGTGCAAGAATAACGCTACATGCATCGACGATATAAACAGCTATTCTTGCTCGTGTGCACTTGGCTTTACCGGTTCTCACTGCGAAACCAACATCAACGAATGCGCATCTCAACCGTGCAAGAATAACGCCACATGCATCGACGATATTAATAAATATTCTTGCTCATGTGCGCTTGGCTTTACCGGTTCTAACTGTGAAACCAACATCAACGAATGCGCATCTCAACCGTGCAAGAATAACGCTACATGCATCGACGATATAAACAGCTATTCTTGCTCATGTGCACTTGGCTTTACCGGTTCTCACTGCGAAACCAACATCAACGAATGCGCATCTCAACCGTGCAAGAATAACGCCACATGCATCGACGATATTAATAAATATTCTTGCTCATGTGCGCTTGGCTTTACCGGTTCTAACTGTGAAACCAACATCAACGAATGCGCATCTCAACCGTGTAAGAATAACGCCACATGCATCGACGATATTAATAGATATTCTTGCTCATGTGTACTTGGCTTTACCGGTTCTCACTGCGAAACCAACATCAACGAATGCGCATCTCAACCGTGTAAGAATAACGCCACATGCATCGACGATATTAGCGGATATTCTTGCTCATGTGTACTTGGCTTTACCGGTTATCATTGCGAAACCAACATCAACGAATGCGCATCTTATCCTTGTTTGAACAACGGCTCATGTTATGATGAAGTCAATGGATACATCTGCCAATGTCCGGATGGTTTTATCGGAGTTAATTGTGAAGTGCCACCCACTACTATTTTTACCACCACCACCACCACCACCATGGCAGCAAAAGGTAATTTAAGTGTAAAATTGTTTACCTTGGTTTGTAAGTATTCAAATGTAAAAGTATTGATACAAAGACACTAACCGCCAGATATATGATTTTGATAAAAGTGAAACGTGGGCCATTAGACAAAGAATCTGTCTCAATTTCAATTAATTTTTTTATTACAACCAAATCGCAAGTCTCCAGGAGTAAGTCAAAAACCTATTTGCTTGCAACGAGGCTTAAGCAGACTAATAGTTTATCCCCACATTTTCATTTCAGAACCTTGTGATCCCAATCCTTGTCCTGAAACAGCACCTGGGCATCCGATACCATGCAGAAGCATAAATGGCAGCACCAACTTTGAATGTGTGCGACCCAGTGGTGAGTAACATAAATATGCATTCACGCCAGAGCACCTCAAATCAGAATCCGGTATCAAGAGATCCGCAGGTTCATTTTCATGGAAGCCCGGAAGATTCCTTCAATCTACAATTAACTTTAATAATGCATATTATATTTCCTACCGTAGCATCAAATAGAAAATAACTGTACACATTTTTTATCAAGTATCTAACCTGTGTAACACGCCCTCAACCGTTATCACGCCCGTGGCTGCAGCGCTTTCAAAAGCGCTTGTTTTTACCAAGTGGACTTTTTACTATGAAACCTTCGTGAACTTTTATCAATTTTTACCTAGAGCGGACCTTTCCCCCTTCCCCTTAACTCACTCTCCCCCGGCTACGGGCCTGTTTATTTATCTATTTTTTTTTTAATGTTGTAGGTTACTGCCTGTACAGTAATGCGCTCCACGTTCAAGGAGAAGTCTGGGACATAGGGTGCAAACAAACTTGCAGATGCATTAAGTCATCAGCTAACTTTGTCTACTGTGAACCCAAGTAAGTGATATCATGACGGAAAAGATTAGTATTTTAATATTTTTGGATTAAAAAAATTAATTTAACTTAATTTACATTAAATGCTATAAAGAATATTGTCAAAGAACGAATAAGTCATTTTTTCAGATGCCAAGACTGGGACGGAATGCCTATTCCGGCGGGATGCATACTGGATCCTCCTAAGCCCGGTGAATGTTGTCAAAATCTGAACTGCGACTCTCTGACTCCTCCACCATGATAATGACACATATTTATATTTAAAGATTTATAAAGACTGAAATACCATTGATAACTCTCCTACCTGGCCCTGAAGATAATTTTTGTTCAAATATTATGCGGTTCAGATTCATATTCAAAATGTGACAAGGAATTTCATTTCTTATATTTCTTGTTTTTTTTTTCAAAATATTTGTTTGAGCTTAAATGTTGGTGTTTACTCAAGTGTTTCAAACATTGGGGATATATACATTGTAAAACGTGAATCATTAAGGACCTTCAAAAACAAGGATGCCCATGCTGCAAGTGGAGAGTCTCAATTGTGCTGCATCATTTCCTGCCCCTTTTTTTTATATTATGTAATTTTTAGCCATGAAACAGGTGAAGAGAACTAAAAGCTTATCTAATATTATGCAGTATCCGCATCCGCGGACCCCCCTCCCCTCTTCAAATAATCCTGGATCCGCCCCTGCTTAAAATGGTATTGGTATACTGCATGAAGACTTGCACTATTAGGATTCTATACATCTAAAATATCTACCACTTTGCAATTTAAATCAGAAAGATTGATTTAGATTAACTGTTCTTCCCCGGGTGTGAATTTTGCATATCAGTCTTTGGGGGTAGATTAAATTTGTTTGTAACTGACAAATACCGGTAGCTGCATGTGTCTTATAATGTAGTATCGATTACTATTGTTTGCTATTAAATAAAAAGATAATAAATAAAAAACAGATTTCCGCAGCATTGTTCATACTTTAACTGTGATATCGTGTCAAAATATTTCACTTTTTTTCTATTAACAAGCTGTCAGGGACCGCAGTATTGAAATATTGTAATTAGTAGGCCCATTTTTTTTTAACTTTCATACATTATGTAGTTTTAATTCAATCAGTGGAAGCATGTTTTTCATAAAATCCACACACAGGAAGCTAAAGTGTATTTAGATAGTACTTCCCACCTAGCAGTTCAAATTTTAATGTCTTTGTTTCAAGCTAGTAATCCATTAGAGCTTGATATCATGGAGGTATTGGGAACGCCCATCATGAGGGGGTGGACTTGTGTCTGAAGTAACCAGTCAGTTTGTAAGTTGTGTGATTGACAGATTAATTGATAAAGTTTAGCATAGAAATAAGTGAACTCAGGGCCGTAGCCTGAGCAAAATGCCAGGGGGGGCAGTAAGCGGACACGAGGGGGCGAAGCCCCCGAGGGGGGAGGGGGTGTCCCCCTACCAGTGTGGAAAATTCTAAATCCCAGGGGGGGGCAACTGCCCCCCCTGCCCCCCCCCCCTCCCCCGGAGGCTACGGCCCTGGAACTGGAATCTTAAAGGTTATGGGAGACATGAGAGACTGAAGAGATCGAGACTAGACGGGAGAATAGAAGGAGAGAGGAGATTGGATTGAGCCTGAGAAGGGACCTTTATTATATATATATATATATATATATATATATATATATATATATATATATATATATATATATATACCATTTAAATTTTAGTTTAGCCATATGTATTCTGTTGAAGTTAAAACATGAAGTCGTTTCATTCAGAACCTGGGAATCTATGTAGCAGTAGGGCCTATTACAGATCACTTTATTTACTGATGAGAGTCCATAGTGCCCAACACCAGAAGTTATATTATAAAGGGTTATTTAATGTGATGTGGGGGCCGGGGTTATAATAAAAAAGGTCCTGCACAATTAAAGAAATGGACCCCGACAAAGTATCTTAGGTGATGTACTCTACAGACAGTGGAATTCTGTCGTTGTACGCAGGTGCACCAAACAGTATGGTTCCTTTTTCATAAACTGTCAAACATCGATATGATATTGCATCTCTGTACTATAGTACCTTACAAACATTATTAACACTTAGGGTTATCTTAGGCGACCCCAACCATCAGTATCAAATCTAAAAGCCACCACGACGTACACTGTCAATGTCACGCGTCCTGAAATATGTGTCGACTGAAATATAAGTCTCCTTTCTTAGGGTCAGTTCACTCTAGGTTAGTTCTAACCCGACTAAAACCGGTCTCTATATCATCGACATCATTTAAGTGGCATGCAGGAAGTGATGTGTTGGGGTGATATTACAATCTGTGGTCAAAATCTGTTGTTAAATATATTCAGTCAATTAGTTACACGTACGTGAAAGAATTTAAGACGATTGGTTTACCACGCTATAGCTCTTCCAACAATATCTTCTGCTCTCCGTGGTTTTCTCAAGCAGACCAACCACCAGGTCGGAATCCGTGAAAGTATAACTTTGTCTGAACAGCACTTGGTTGCTAACAAGATTAATTTAGCGCGTCGTAGTAATATGTGATCACTTAATCCTGCCTCAAATCGAAGCCGGTCTCTGTTATTGGTTGGACACAACATGAGAGTGCATCTTTGGCAGGGTTCTCTTTTGGGATGGGTTGTTCTTTGAATTTCGTTGTGGTACTCAACGGGTAGCCAACAGATAGGTGAGAAGGGACGCATTATCTGGCAACGTTCACTTTAGATCCTACCCCGTAACATATTGAAATGCACAGAAATAGTTCAATTATTACTACTTAAAGTTACTTTTGATGTGATGCAGTACATTCGAAGCATGTCAGCATCTGCATAAGTGTTGGATCTGTATGTATAGGGCCTACTAGTGTGTTTGGATTTGCTTCAGTTGTGTCGAGGTATACACGAAAAACAGAGGTATTCATAAACAGAAATTAGCCTTCAGTTTCAAATGCGCAAACATACCTGTATTTGAATAAGACCCCATTTCCATACCTAGACCGATCTAACAGGAACGACCCATCCAAGGGGATTCTCGCTAAACTGCATTTAGATTATTAAGCAGTTTAGATGTCAGACACGCCTACTGAAGCTGCTAAACATTTGTTAATTACCCCCTAATAGCTTCAGTAGCAGTGCCAGACATCAGAGCCTCTTAATCTGAATGCAATTTAGCGAGAAACCAGACGGAGATGGGTCGATCCCGCCAGATCGATCTAGGTACGGGAAAGGGGTCATAACATTAAATGCAAAAAAAAAAAACCGATATGGCTGCCCATTGGATTCTGCTTCAGCTGCCGATACCTGTTCTGATAAATGGGTCGGTGTTCCGAAGGATCAACCCAAAACATGGTATAAAATATCGTGCAAGGAAGCCAACTGGCTCATGGCTGAAACCGACTGTCAGAAACTCGGTGGCCATCTTGCCGAGATTGGGAGTCGTGAAGAACAGACGTTTCTGTACGCTGCTATCAGGGGTGTGAATGCGACAGAATTCTGGGTCGGCTACCGGATAAAGGCGTACATAACCAACGACTGGATTAATTATGTGAATTGCGTCGTAAGGTACATGTAACTGTCAATCCTGTGTTTAAAAGATATTTGACATTTCTAGTAAGTAATTTGTTTTGCGTAAGTAAACGGACGCAATTTTTATCTAGCTTCCTTGGGAGATCGCTGATAATAATGCCCTAAGCTCTCGACAAACACACCGGTATCTTATAGCTCCCTATATAGCATATGTTAAATTCGATAATGATAAATTTTGTGCTCTTGTCGACCTTAGTTTATCAAATTGTAAGAATTATGTCACGGTCATTTTCCACCTAATTTGTCATACCGTGGGTCGCAAGTATGCATTAAAGCAGAGTTCAGGTGATTAAGATCATTTTCTACATTATTTCAAGAAATATTTCTAGGGTGTTTTAAAATACACATTTATTTTATTTAATTTAGTTGCATCTTTACTTAAACTGCTAGCACATCTTCAAGCAAGCTCATTTGTGAGGAAAATACGTTTTATTATTTTTTTAGGTCACAAACTGCCAGCAAGTTGTGGACAGGAATACTTTTTAAGAAAAATGAATGTTTAGCTGGTAAATTTCTTCCTCTCTCTCTCTCTCTCATGCGAGTTTTAATGTCAGTTATACTGTACGCTTAATCATCTAAGACGAACCACTGAGAAAATTAAAAATGATTTATAGTGTCAAAACCTTCTCATATTTTTATTCATCTTTCTTTCATTCTCCTCATTCAAGTTGGCATTAAGCTTGCTTTAAAAAAGTAGTTTTTTTTCTTAAAAAACATAACCATGTCTGTTTTAACAGCGAGAAGAAGCACCTGTGGACTAATTCGTCAAGATAGTGCCGAAACTGTTTGGGATCAGGCGTGTAATGACGCGCATCCGTATGTGAGATGCAAAAAGGTGGGTGTTGTATCAAAATACGTGAAATTAAATCAAATAGACGCAAAACGCCAAAGTGCATGCTGCAAGATTCGTCAACTATTCATGTAAAAATGTGAATCCCAAATGCCGTGATCCCAAATTAAGTCAGGTCTTTTAAAACTGAATTCAGTAATTGAGACACAGGGTAATCGATTTTCATGATATAGGCCTACATGTAGGCCTAGTGTGTGTGTGTGTGTGTATGCGTGCGTGTGTGTGTGTGTGTGTGCATGCGTGCGTGCGCGCGCGCGCGCGCGGGAAATAACGTTCCTTTAGATATAACTAATAAAACGAATCATCTTATAAAATAACTACTTTGTCATAATAATACGAATATATATCTTTGAATTGTTTTTAACGTGTTCATAGCTCCACCTGCCACTACCGTTCCCCCTACAACCATAAAACCTGCCGTCGCTACTACAGTGAAACCGAAAGGTCAGTGGAATTTTGTTATCATATACCTGTACATTGTAAGACTACTTAAAGGACAATGTTCATGTAAAAATCCATTTCTCGAATTTTGAAGATACAGCACTCAATCTATACACTAGAGGTATGTTTTAATCGATCCCCGCCATTTAAAAATTATAAAAACAATCTATTAGTAGAAAAAAAGCGTTTTAGTAAACCTCACCTCAATATGCAAAAATGAAGCAACAGATCTGGGTCACGTGGTACTGTGACGACAATCACGATAAAGGTCTATGAGACTCAACTGAGCTGCAGGTGCATACAGACGGAGAAGTTAAGGAAAGTTGTGTTGAACGGAGTTGAGGAATTTTCGTTATGCCTCGGTGTGTTGCCGTGGGATTCACCAAAATTGCAGCTCTCGTTGACAATCTTTCTTTGTCTGTGACGGTCTTCCGTGACTTACTTACTAACTTCGGTGACAATAGTTGCGATGCTCTAGATCATGGTCACCTCAGGTGGTTTAGATCATATCAAGAGCTGGTAGTCTTTCAGATTAACTGTCATCAGTTGGCAAACTTACTGATTGCTGATGCATTTTAAATGCATTGTAGTAGACCAAAAGCTCGTTTACAACAAACCTGTTAATTATGCACCGCTGCAATTCCCAAGCCAGGTAATAACAGGTATGAAACTCGTCTTGGTGGGCTTTCATATTTTTCAATATATCTCATTTATTTCATGGGGTTATTTTATTGGTATTTGTAAATGACGTTAAATATCAATACTTAAACAATTAAGTTCAAACACGGTCGCGAACATTAATAAAAGAAATTGCTCTCAGGGTATCTTGAAGCTTCCGTGGAAGAAAACGTGTTGAGGAAAAACAGGAAAAAGAGCGTTATATTAAAGAAAAAATGGGAACTGCTATAATAAAATGGTTCGTTATCCTAATTCGTTTATGCTTTGAGGATTTGTTTCTGAAGATTATTTCATCTGAAATATTAAAGAATTTAAAAGATTGATTATTTTATAACTTGAAACGCAAATTCTGCGTCAGTACGCAATTTTTTTTTTTTAGCTTATAGCAAATTAGCAAATTTAGCAAATTTAGCAAATTTGTAAGCTTATAACAACGTGCTATAAAGATCTACTCAAGAAAAAAATTTGCTTGGGTAAAATTGAGTACGGAATGAACTGGAGACACTTGGCTTGTCATTAAGTTTACACGAAAATATGTCAGGTAACTTTATACTGTCTTTGAAAGAGTAAAGATTGAAAGATAATTTTAGACAAACTTTGACGGGGGAAATACCTACAAAGAGTAATGGGCTATTTCGCCAACATCTTGTTAAAAATTTTACACTGCAATTCTATTCAAATAAGCTAAGGAACTAATTGCCAAATTAATACTCTCATCACATAACAGGGGGGTAACCAGACCTGCAAAAATTGTACGCACATATTTAAAAAGATTACAAGCACATACAGCAAAATGTAGACTTACGCAAAACATGAAGGACAGCGTAATCACAGCAAATGTACCTCATATAGTAGCTTAATTTCCATTAATAATAAAATCATCATTTAAGTCAAAAATATTCTTGCGATTTAATAACTATTTTAATTTACCCAGAACGGTATATTTATTTTAAAGGCGGTTAACTGAAATATAGTTTTATGATTTGTTTGTGAAAATTGCCCATGTCACCCTGTTAGTTTGGAGGTCTAAGCTGGATCAAGTCCGTGTTGACATTCCTATGAAGTTTTGCAGGAAAAATTCTTCCTTTCTTTCTCTAGCTCCTCGATAAACCTGGTGTTCAGATTTTATCTAGTACCCCCAGGTCTACGGGAGCTGCGCTTTGTAACTAACGCACAGGTAGATTTTTACCTGAGATAACTGGAGAAAAGCTTAGATAGAGAGTGCGTTCGATACAAGCAAGACAAATTGAATGCCATTTAACCCTCTAATTAAGAGGTAAAGGAAGTTCCAGGTAGATGGATGATTAAGATAGGACTTGTAAAGGTAACGGGCATTGTTTACCTCAGTTTAATAAAAGTATGCAAGACGGAGTGTCAGCGGTTTAATAAAATAAATTGAATTTCACAAATAACATGGACCTCATATGCAATAATCAAGGTGAGCGGCAGAAGGCCAAAATTTTCAGATTTAGTGTCCCCTTTATACACAGACCTGAATTATATATCATTTGAAAGCTCAGAGTCTGCTGGTCAAAGTTAGCCATGATGTGGAAATGGCAATTGCCTGCGTAACCATGGAAACGGACAATTTCCAAGATGGCCGCCTGTTTTTTTGCATTTTTTCTAAAAATGCAAATCATTGATAAACATACCTAAAACATTGTCTATCATCTAACCTTTACATGTTTTGTGTTGAGGGAGGTTATGGGCTAAAAAAAACACCATACCAGAATTTCAAGATGGCCGCCGTTTTCAAGATGGCCGCCATTGTTTGTGAAATATTGGTCAAATTTTATCATTTTATTCCAAAACTTTACATATAAAATCAAAACAACAATGTTCATATAACCTTTATTGCCTGGATTACATTAAGTAATTATTATTACATTACATTGTGGCATTTGGTTAAATTTGGGAGAGGTTTAAGCAGTCAATTTTCAAATATTCAAAATGGCTGCCATGAAATGCCTATTTCCATGATGTGGATTTTAGTTCAGCTAAATCATCACAAAATATCTTTAAATGCCAAACTCACACATATATTAGTGCTAGATGCTTGATGCTACATGATGCTTCAAACAACCTTTTCAAAATGGCCACCATTTTCAAGATGGCGTCCATTTTCCTGTTAAAATTCACTAAAATAGCATTTTCCAAAGGCAAAATTTATACAATAAAAAAAATCATATACAATATAAAAACAAAAAACCTCCAAAATTTAAAATAAGTTTTTGGCTTTGAATTGATGTTGTTTTATAAGATTTTAATTGTTTTTTTTTAATATGATAAATGCAAATTTAAATGTCATTTAAACGAAATGACATTATTTACACATTTTATGCTGGTGACTTCCTGTCAGTCAAATTCTCACATGAAAGTAAACAGCATGCAACAAATTATAGCACTCTTCTAACATTGCTTTGAAGAATGTTGTGTGTTTCCCAAATTAAAAAAAAACTACCAGTTAACTTCAAAATGACAGCCAAATCCAATATGGCCCCCCATGTTAAATTATCATTCTTATTTTTTGTATTGCACCTTTGTGGATTATCAATGTTAAAATTACTATTTTAAATATTTGATACTTTCTATTTAATAAAGAGATTTAATTATGGTAATATTTAAGAGGAAATAAATATAAGGTACCAAATATAGCAAAAAATGACAATGACACCTCTATCATATCTATAATGTTTTCACTTGTAGTTGTGTTTTTTTTTCCATAATCCCCTTATGCAGGTCAGAATCCATAAAAAAAAGCTTTTGTCAGCAAGATATGAAATTGTCGGGGGTTATGTGTTAATTTTTTAATGTCAAATTAAAAAAAAAAATAGAACACAAATACTAGCTTTGATTACTAAAACAATGATTAGGCATAATTAGTAATGGATACACTGAAAAAGGGATACAGGAACCCTCCTATGCATATTGTTTATCATTATCATTATAATGCCAAATCATCCACGTACATTTGATCTATTCTTTTCAGTATATCAAATGCTGACACAGCTTCTTGGATTGTTTTCCATACATTTAGAATGTTAATAACAATTTGGATTCACCAAAATGCTATGGCAGGTAACATGAGGTGACAACTTTATTAGGTTCTTAGATAAAGATGATTTGATTGCAAGGGATGCTGTATATCATGCATCCTGTCTTTCCTCTTACAGGGTATATAAGTACTAGTAAAACCAATCTGACTTATCACCCCTCAATGAAATCTGGTAATCTGTATGATGTTGCAGTCTATCAACTGATAGCAGAAATAGATTATGACCTGATGGCAAACAATAAAGCTTTTACACTACTAGTATCTAGCCTTCTTGACAGGTAGAGATTTCTGCTCCTTTCTAGTGTGGCGTCCAACTATCGAGGTGAAAAGCTCAAAATGAGACTACAAAGCATTATGGTGATGCTGTTTCATTTTCTTGTATAATACGGACAAGGGAAGTCCACTAGCTGTTATGTGTTGTAGTAAGATTTCTTTAGGTGACGCTATCAAAGCTGCCCAAAGAATCATACAAGACCTGAGCTCAACAATCTCACTAGATCCATAAGATACAGTGACAGAAGATGCTGATCACTTGTCTTCCAATTAATCAATGTATACAAAGCAGTTTCTATCTTGAAAACACAGAAAAAAGGTCTTTCAGAATACTACCCCTTACCAAGTGACATTAGTCTCAGAAATTAAGCCTATTTGTCCCAGATTTGCTTTAAAGTTTGTTTTTTGGATTAACCAACTTAGATGCATTTAATGCAGCGAGCAGTGAGTTTCCATCATCTGATGGTGTACACAGAAGATGCCTGGCTATTGCTGAATGCATAATGTTCAGCTGTTGCAAAGTTCTTCCACCTCTACAAGTAGGACTTGCAGCACAACTGCACATTGATTTTGGGTCTTGTAGTTTGATAGATACCTTTCACAGCCACGGTTTTTGCATCTCCTATGGTGATATTAGAAGGATTAATGACATACATTGCTGAGTTAGAAGTAGAAAGGCAGCAAGATGGTGTCTACATTCCACATGACATTGTGTCACACTGTGATGGTGGTCATATTATCCATGAGGGTGACGACAACATTGACATTAGTGCAGAAACTACGGATGGGAAAACACCTCCCATGCTATGGTGAGCCAGTAGTTTTTCAAAAGCAAGTTCTACACCTCCCTGTGAGTACGTAAAAGAATCCCATTAGAAGTTGGGAAGTCCAAGTCACTTGCTCTCTCTGATAAATCCAATTCACCAATAGAATGCACACCATTTTAGAAACCTAAGACACTTGCTGAGCCACCAAGAAGAGAGGTTTTAAAACAGCTCAATTATTACAAAGAGAATGTAATGCAAGTTAATGTTATTGCATGGAGTCTTTTGAGAATGTCCCATCAAAATCTCCTACCTGTAAACAATAAAGTTTAGCTTTGGCACCTGCAGGTCATTTCTTTCTGGACAGGATTCAATCAGCTGTCTGTGAAGAAAACGACCTACACTGCAGTTGCATATATGCCACTTCTTGATGTTAAACCTAATGACATGTACACATTTTACACCACAATGTTGAAGTGTTGGGGTACGAGTGCTTCACTTGCACAGCAATTTGCTGTACAAACGGACGACCAACAGCTATATGCCATAGCCCAACAAATAAACTGGTCTTTTCCTGAAGAGTTTGGTTGCCATGTCATTTGTATGGGTGGTTCCCATACACTGTCATGCTTCATTGCTTCTATTGGGAAAATTTGGGCCATTGCAGATTTGTTGGCCATTGGTGGCCATTGTAGAGTCTGATGTTTATGCAGCATCCACTTCAGCGCAGAGGGTTGTGTGGAAAACAATTCAACATGGCAATAAGAGGGCTTACTTTGGCATTTAAAGCTTTGATATCTCTCAGATTGTCAGCTTTTTATTTTGGTACCAAAGAAAGAATAGCGAAGTTTCACAGTTGGTGTGGTATGAGGTGTCAAATGTGTAGGAGTTTTACAAGTCTTGTGCTGTGGGTTTTATGGGTGACGAACATGTATCTGAGAGTATGTCTGAGGATCTGCTGCCAAATTTCTCAGATTTCCAGGCCTGGGGATGAGGGGAATTTCCTACATTTCAGTTTTGGGACTGCCTCCTTCAAGCTCTTCTTTTAAACTTTGTTAGAACAGGGTGCACTGGTTACCGGGAGATGCAGCTTGTGTCAGTAAGGGCAATGTTGCCCAAATTGTTTGCGACAAACTATGCTCAAAGGACCCAGTGTACCTACTAGATATGTCAGAATCCATATTCTCTGGGGACATGTATTGAAATTGATTATGATTTTGATGAAAGAGCATGAGTGACAGGTCACTAATGTAGATACAAAGAACACGTTAAGGGTTTAGCATGTATATGTGTTCGTGGGTGTGTGTGAGTAGATAATGCATGCAAGCACAAGCATTTTAAGGGATATATGAGAGTATGGGTACTTAGAAATGTACTGAGATAAAATTTTGAAGATAATTGAAGCAGCAAAATAGTGTATTTATGTGCTCCTTTCTTTACTGAGAAGTCAACTTGATAAATGTAGACTGCAGAAATGCATCATGGATTTGCAGTGGGTTATATGGACTGATGCACTTCAAATAAAGATAGGTTCCTGTTTTAATATGACAGACATTTTGGTAATGGTAAATACATTAAATTTGATAGATCAAAACAAATAAATAATTTTTTTTAAATTGTCTACATATTTCCAAACTATGGGATTTCTTTTTACTGTGACAATCGCGCACAAAGGTTCACAACAAGAAATACAGTATTAACTTTGACTTGACTTAACATGTGTTAGTACATATAAATATTGGAAAATCCAAAAATTGTTTATTACAAGTGAAAAGTTGCAGTAATAGCACATATCCTACAATTATTTTTCTTTTACAACCATATATGTAGTAATGCTTTGCGAATAATTTTATCCTTTAGATGTGCGTAATACAATTTTGAGAAAAAACTCCATTTGGCGGCCATCTTGAAAATGGTGGCCATCTTGAAGATGTATTAAGCATCAAGTAGCATCTAGCACAAATATGTATGAGAGCTTGGACACAAAAATTATTTATTTGATGATTTAGCTGAATCAAATCCCAAGTTACACAAATTTGCATTTCATGGCAGTGAGTCGTTTTGAATATTTAAGAAATGTCTGTTAAATATCACTGAAGTTAAACCAAATGCCATAATGTAATAAATTAATGACTGCTTTGTATAATTCATTCCATAATAGTCATATGGACATTATGGTTTTGATTTTATATGAAAAGATTTGGAAAAAAATGAGCAAATTCAAACACTTTTCACAAATGATGGTAGCCATCTTGAAGACGGTGGCCATCTTGAAAATGGTGGCCATTTTGAAGAAGTTGTATGAAGCATCATGTAAAATCTAGCATCTAGCAAAAATATGTTTTGAGCTTGGTAATAAAAATAATTTTTTTGGTTATTTAAGTGCACAAAAGCCTACCTCATGGAAATAGGCATTTCATGGTGGCCATGTTGAATATTTGAAAATTGACTGCTTTACCATCCCCCAAATTTAACCAAATGCCATAACTAAATGAAAATATACCTACTTTGTATAATTCATGCAATAACTATTTTGTGGACACCACAGTTTTGATTCTATATGGAAAGATTTGGAATAAAATGAGAAAATTTGACCAATTTTTCATAAACAATGGCGGCCATCTTGAAAACGGCGGCCATCTTGAAATCCTGCTATGGTGTTTTTTTTAGCCCATAACCTCCCTCATCACCAAACATGTAAAGGTTAGATGATAGACAATGTTTTAGGTATGTTTATCAATGATTTGTATTTTTAGAAAAAATGCAAAAAAACAGGCGGCCATCTTGGAAATTGTCCGTTTCCATGGTTACGCAGGCAATTGCCATTTCCACATCATGGCTAACTTTGACCAGCAGACTCTGAGCTTTCAAATGGTATATAATTCAGGTCTGTGTATAAAGGGGACACTAAACTCCTTAAATAAAGCACTTTTTGGGGTTTTGCCGCTCACCTATTCAAATGCAGTGTTTTATACAACTTGGGATAACCATAATGAAATGCTTGTTAAAGAAATGACTAGACGGGAAATGGTTTTACACAGCTTCACGAGGATTTAGACCCCTCGGGTAAGAGATTTGAATGAGTATAAACTTTTATCAGAAGCCAGAGAAGTCATCTTACAGGTAGACAATGCAGCTCAGTTTGACAGCTAAGCACGCTCTGTTCTCCAGTGGCTCGATTGTCGTCATTGGACCACGTGACCACGTAGCTCATTAACTCCCAGGCCGAGCAAATAGGACGTTTTTTAAAGCCAAAAATTTACAAAATGAGCTTTTAATTTGTGTATTTGGATAAAGATATCGTTAGTTGGGCATGTTTTCTGAAGAATATGTTCCGTTCAGGCCATACTGACGGCATGAAGCAAACCCTTTAAGTCTTTGGATATGTACAAATATAGTTAATCATTATTATTATTATTATTATGGTATTATAAGGCCTATCATTCTTATTATTTCTAAATATTATCGTACTGATTCATTATTTTTCCACGTACATCGCTTAAAGATTACATAGGATAGATCCACCATTCCCACGACACGTGTATAATAACAATGCACTATGTATTCTTACTGAAATAGATTCCTGTGAGGTCGGAGGAAAATTCTACAAAGCAAGAGAGACCTGGGACGTAGACTGCAAACGTACCTGCTGGTGCCTCAGACCATCCATTAATTTCTACTATTGCGAAGCAAAGTAAGTTCTGTCCAAAATATAATTTTATTGATAAAGAAAAATAAATAAAATAAACAAAACCTACAGTTTCATTTGCATGATGGGGGGGGGGGGGGGGGGGGATGACGTTAGGAGTGTGATAGGGGGGGGGGGATGACGTTAGGAGTGTGATAGAGGTGCTCGAACATCTCAGCACAGCAAACTTGTTTGTCTCACCTGATGCAATGGTGCACCGTCTGTGATTTTGCCTGCGGTGGCGCAGTGCGTTTCCTAAAATAACCAGAATTTCCACATTATTTGCTGTCTTGTCCAATCTATCTTTTGAGATGTGCAGTGGGTTTGTTTTTATTATGGGAAGGGTCTTATTATTTTAATAACAAAAATTAGTTTGTTACATGACTAATAATAAATGAATAAAGAACATACATGCACGTATAAAAAATAATACCGGTAGCTACATTGCACGTAAATCAAAATACAAGCACGAGGAAAAGAAAAAAATAAATAACAATAAATAACTGAACAGCTCTGTTCATCAGTAAGGCTAAATTTTTGGGAAAACTTTGTCAACCAAAGACAATTGGTACCGCTGATTAGATGAAGGTGGAAACTATGATGACTAGTTTATTATTGCAGGAATAAAGAATAAAAAAAGTTTCTGCCTTGGTTCATCAGGGAAATGAGAAGCAAGAATTTAAAAAACCCTGCTATTGTGGTAGACCTTCCTTAACTTGAGGAAAGTTGTAAAGCACTTAATTAATAAATATAACTGTGGTACTATTTCTTTCTTATTAACAGGTGCACAGATTGGACAGGGGTCGGAATACCACCAGGATGTAAACTAGATCCTCCCAAACCTGGAGAGTGTTGTGAAGTACTCAACTGCAGCCACATTACAGCTCCACCTTAAAATATCGTTTACATTGCAATAATTGGCACTCATAATTGATGAAAAGACGAAACGATATTTCAAATCTGTCTTTTATCAGAGTGAAAAATAAAATTCCGGCACACCTTTCAATGTTGTTTAATTTCTTTATTTAAAATTAAACAAGTAAATTTTAAATATAAAGCAAAACCATGATGACAAGTTTTCAGACAAACTAAAATCATCATTGTTTAATCAGACATAATATGCAAAATTGGCAAAAATTGTTTTGTTTAAAATCAAATAACAAATTATTATAATAGATGTAAAAAGTATCTTTCATTCAACACAATTTGACACTTGGTCAGATATTAAACATGTAGTTGGTACTTCTAACTAAAAAATCAGTGGAAGTCAGAACCTATGTAGAATAAAATTATGTTCTCAGTGCATTTGCTACATGTACATGTACATGTACCAACCTTATTTAAAGGACAGCCATATGAAATCAGAAAAAAAAAATATAAATCACAAATTACATGCTGTTACTTAATGGAATCAATTTGTTCTTCTTTCCAATTGCATTAGTTTTAAATTTTAAAAGTACTCTTGTAAAATGTCCTAGTTCTTCAGCAGGTATTACAATGAAATGGCTACTTGTCAAATCAATGGTAATGGAAAGCACTAATTGGATATTTTCTAGATCGGGAATCGTATATCTTCATCAACCTGCCAAACAGTTATTTTCTTGTTACATTTTAAATGCAATGAATCAATGAAAAGAAGTATGATCATTATGTTAATTAAAATCATTAATTAAATGTCAACTCCACAACATCATGGTCTGACAAATCATAAATTAAAAATTAAAGACTGGACAAGTATTACAATTAACAGCATCTGATATAATTCTAGGAATTCCAAATTTGAAGTGCAATGCGCTCAACAGTTTACTGATAATAACAAAATTTATTATATATAAATTTAAAATGAAAAACATTACCCCAAACATAGAAAATATTAAAATAGAATGGAGACAGGCCTACATCGTAGAGAGAAATATAAGTCTAAGAAACATGACAATAGATAAATTTAATGAAAAATGGAAAAAGCTGCAATCTCTCTTCCTGGACTGATATCTTCCGTCGTATGTTCCCTGCCGATATTTGATAGTAAAACACAGATTAGTTTTTATCTGAATTAGATCATAGTATTAATTAGTTATAATCAAGTATTTTATTATTAGATTATATATCGTTGTTGACAAATATTTTAAATGATACAATACATATATATATATATACTGCAAATGAGAGTGTCTCTTTGTGAGTGAGTAAGTGTGAGAGTGAGTGAGAGTGATTTTTATTTAGTTATTTATCAATTTTGTATTTTTTGTTGAGATATGCAATAAAAAAAAAATAAAAATAAAAAAAATAAATTAAAAATTAATTTTTAATCTTTTGAATAATTATATGCAATTAATATGTATGACTGCTCAATAACCATGCATGCATTTATAAATGGTTACAATCAAACCTATTACAAGATCATGCATTACAAATGCCATATATCCACAATCTTTTTCTATTTTATGAGAAAAAACAAACAAACAAAAACTTCTGATCAAAAAATAGATTCAATCCTTATACAATTCCAAGTAATAATCATGTTCAAAGCAGATATTAAACATGTAAAATATCACTCTTATTAACCTGACCCTAAACATTTCAAATGTCTACATCATTTCAGCATCAAAAGGTAACTCAATCTCCAAAACACTAGGCTGTATTCCATCTACATCTACAAAGTCCTCAACATCCGAGTGATTGCTGTTTGCAACCCAGAGCCAATCGTATAGTTCTTCCCCACAATAAGACAGGCCATCCTCCACACCAATAGTAGCTCCACTGTCCGACGCATCGCATGCTGAATGAACCTGGGACTGTTCCAGGCCATTTGGCATTGGGCTTCCATCTGGAATGGCCTCTACTAAAGATCCCTTGTGTAGATCAGCTTCTGAAGAAGCGCCATTGTGCAAGGTTCCATTAGAGGTACCATTGTGCAAGTTTCCGATAAAACTGCCATTGTGCAAGATCCTGTTATTGTGCAGATTTCTCTGTGAGGTGCCACTGTGCACGAGTTCTTGTGTAGGCCTACTTACATGCAGCAGATTTACTGTGTGAGGTTCAGTAGGGTTGCAGGGTAAGGGTTGAAGTGAAATACCATGATTTTTGTTTACTGGTAAATTATTTCTTCTAAAGTGACCTCCGCGGGAAGCTACTCTTTCCTCTTTTACTGATGAATGACTTAAAAAGGGGTGGTTACTGAGCACCTGGTCATGGCCTGTTAAAATTCCAGTAAAAGCATCAGCCGTGCAATTTACATTTTGTGGAGATTTGGTGTGCATTCCATTTTTTGGGACATTTGATGCAATGTCACTTTGCAGATTTATTGCAGTGGTCCCTTTCCACACTTTTTTAACTGCCACACCACTTTGTAGATTACGTTCAAATTTTTCAGCGTGCAGATTTTCTTGAGATGTGACCTTTTGGATATTTTGTACTGATACTGGTAAACTACTGTGCAGTCCATTTTCAGATACCACTACACCTTTGCTTCCATTCTCTGGAGAATGTAGGAGCAGATTTTCTGGAGATTCCTGACTGTGTAATTTCTTCGGACTAGGTCTAGAACTTCCTTCTCTTAGTGACTCCTCTGGGACGTAACAGCCGTTGAACTTAATGTCAGGATTGTACTCACAGAACCTAAAATACATCATAAATATACTGGTTTTAATGTCCAATGCTATTTAATATTACTATTTAATGTTTATTATTGTAATGCAGCTTGCACATGCCCCCGCACCCAATTCTGACAGTACTGGTACCTCCCTCTTCCCTTCTTCTTCCCAAAATAATTTAACTACAAGTATGTCACAAGCAGAAGAGACAAATTGAAAACTCAACATTTTCAACTTAAGGTCTACATTTTATAGTAAAACTATCTTCATCTATTGTTTAATATTTTTTATATTAATTCTGTTAATTTTTCATCATTGTGCATTGCCCCTCACCCCCCCCCCCCCCCTCAACCTGACCAGATCTGCCAAAATTTATGTATTTTAATGACCTTAAAAATGAAAATGAAGTGAACCCATCATTAAACATGCTAATAAGAATTACTCTATAGTGTTACACATACCATATATGTGGAAGTTTCTGTAAATCAACTGTGACTGGTAGACATCGCCATTTCGAGCACCTGTCACACTGCACCCAGGTACTCTTGCTTGGGGGAGAGTCTGAGGGTTTTGTTATTTTCTTTTTTCTTGTGTAACTTCTTGTCAGTGGTGGAAGCTGTAATTTGAATTGAAATTTAAAAAAGAAAAGAAAAAGCAAAAAAAAAAAAAAAAAAAAAAGAAAAGAAAAAGCAAAAAAAAAAATCAGTGTCTAGGGCTAAGATCCTTAATTTCAATACAAGCTATTTTTCTTTTATGGGTCAGATGCATTTGTCATTTACTTTTTAAATTTCTAGTCAGTTCTGAAAGCTGTGGTTCAAATAAGAAGAAAAGAATTACTATCTTTTATGGACCAGTCATGGGAGTAATGCAAACTGCCTCATTTGCAATTTTCAAACCAATTAAAATTTTACACATTGGGGCAGTTGCAAATTGAAATGAATCAGTTGTGAGAAACCAGAACCAACAAATTTTTAGAGTACTTCTTCTGGTATCATTAATCATGTTGTGATCCTGTCACATGTACATGTAGATCTAAACTCAGGCTTGACACATAAAATAAAAAGGAAGAAAAGCAAAATTATTAATCATTTCCACTGAAACCCAAAATACCTTCAGTGTCCTCTTAGGCCTTAGTCTACAAGGCATGGGGTCAGCGACAGAATCTGCTCGCTGTCTTGGGGGTCCATATGACCAACTGGGGTACTTCTGCTTGGTTTCCTTTAATTCCTCCAAGAATGCAACTCTGAATGATAAATCAATCAACTTAAGTGGCTTAACTATCTGTCACGCCTACTGAAGCTGCTAAGGGGCAATTAATTATCGTTTAGCAGTTTCAGTAGGCATGCCCAGCCATCTAAGCCGCTTAAGCTGAAAGCAATTTAACGAGAAACCCCTGGGAGATGGATCGATCCTGTAAGATTGATCTAGGCATGGGAACCCAGTCATAGACAACTTCTTTACTTCCATACATGTCTGTTGGTTGTGTTTGATCTTTAACAACTTATGATTGAAATTAACTTATTTATTTATTGATCAATCTTTTCAAGCAGAATTAGGATGAGGAGTTATCTTATCCCGCAAGAAAACGCAATATCATACTGCAAACCGCAATAGACTACTGCAATCATACTGCAAACATGATTCAAATCTGCTTCGATTTGGAAGCTAATTAGCATATTTGAAACATGCTTCTATCATGCTGCTAATCTACTGCATTAATGCTCCTCTCTGTGCAAACCTATGTACTTTTTGGAGTAGAATTGCAGTAGGCTATGCTGCATTTCTACTGCAAATATGCTCCACACCACTACTGCATTAATGCTTTTTTGCTACTTGGATACTACTGCATTTTTGCGCGGGAATTACTTCATCTCAAAAAACTTTTCCCAAATTAGATTGAAAAAATCCTACTTTAAGGAAGTCTGTACTGCAAATGACAATATAAAAATGTGTGTAGTAAACACTATACTTACTCATATGGCTTTTTATCTTCTTTGGTCATCTTCCTCCATTTTGAACCTAACATCCTGGATATTTCGCGATTGTCAAGTTTGGGATGTCGTCTGGCAATCTCTCTGCGATATTGGATGGAGAAACGAATGAATCCATTTTTTGGGCGCTTTGGAGGAACCAGGTTAGCATCAGCTATAAAAAAGGTTTATTTATTATTACTATATGAAATACAAATAAACATAATTCATCTTTTGAAAAATACAACTTCCCATCTTAAATGATAAAAAAGGACAACTCCTTATTTGTGGATAACAACTTCTAATTGTGTATGCATGTTTTATATTTCAATCAAATAAAATATCTAAATAACTTAACAAATTGTGGTTTGTGTGAAAGAGAAGTGGGAACAATTTGAAAATGGGTGTGTTATTACTTATAAAAAACATGAACCTTCAGCATTTTTCACAGTATTGTCCATATCATCTGGCAAACTGCCATCAGCATGGGATTTTGGATGGACTTGTTGCTGTTCTTGTAATTGTTCTCCTTCACTTTCCCCCTCCTGTGGTATACTTGGTGTGCTGCCCTCTGGTGGTATACTTGGTGTGCTGCCCTCTGGTTGTTTATTGGGTGTGCTGCCCTCTGGTGGTACCTTGGGAGTGTTGCCCTCTGGTTGTACCTTGGGTGTACTGCCCACTGGTGGTTTAATGGGTGTGCTGTCCTCTGGTGGTATACTGGGTGTGCTGCCCTCTGGTGGCATATTTGGTGTGCTGCCCTCTGGTGGTTTACTGGGTGTGCTGCCCACTGGTGGTGCCCCAGATGTCCTGTCCTCTTGTGGCATCACTGACGCACTAGGATCTGGTTTTAAATCTATGCTGCTTAAGCCTGGTGAATTGTGAGATAAAGATTGTGAGGTCGCAGTGGCCACTTTCTTATCTTCAACACACTTCAAGGACTGATGAATAGTTAAAGAAATAAGACAGATTAAATATATTAAAGCTTTCGAACTGCACTGCAATACCTGTAGACTCAATGTTACCCCTCACCAAAAAAAATGTATAACGGGATTTTATCCTAAACTAATAAAATGTTGTTTCACAGAAATGGGGTTTTTCTTTATTTATTTTTTTTCTTTCAATTGGTAAAGTTGAAATTTTATGAATACTGACAGACCTATGCATGAGCCAATTTTTCAACCCCCAAAGTATCCGAGTTGATGTTACATTCAGTCTAAATCTCTTTAAGTTTTTTTTTTTTTTTTTTTTTTTTTTTTTTATATATATATACATATAAGGCTAAACAGGCAATCAATAATTTCCAGTAAACCTGGCACTCTCTCCATCGGGACACAAAGAGCAGGGACTACTTTTGTTGATAACTCATTTTAATACACATTTTAATACAAATTAGACTTTTATTATTATGATTATTATCATTTTATTATTTTTATTTATTTGTTTTCTTTTTTGGATCCACCCCATCTCTAAATACAAAGTATTTGCTTGTCAGGAACTTGTTTCAGTTAATCTGATCTGTTATCCCAATGCAGTTGGCTGTTCCAAAACACACTGCACCTTGTCTCAACTGCAGCAACGAACATTTCATTCCCTTTTTATTCCAGCTGATACATAGGCTTTCTGTCACTTTCATCTCTATATCTCTTAAGACAAATAAAAATAATTTGAAAAAGGACCTTATCTATAAATTAAACAAATTCATCTAAATTGTCTGGTTATGGATTATTCGATTAATATTCTCTCGATCTGGTCTGTGCTCCTTTCAGTGTGCTCATAATGTTCAGTGCCAGTCTAGAGTTGGTTGGTCATCGTGTGGTTTCCAATCTTAACAAAATAAATTCATTGTTCCCCCGTGTATGTTCTGGTTAATTTACAAAACTATAAATCTTGCAGCATATTTCTCAAAGTGCAAAACTTAAATATGTTTGAGCCAAAATACATGTACGACTTGCAAATACCCTGTAGTTTGGAATAGTCATAATATGGTACCTGTACTATGCAACTACAAAAATGTGGAGAGATCAATGGCATATTTTCTTTTTAAAATGTTTAACTGTAATCTTCTTTAAATTTTACGTATGCACTATATGTACGTTTAAAGCCAGCATAGGCGGACATTCTTTTTTCCATTTCTGATTTCCCTGCCTCGGCTCTTTCACCATGAAGTTTTCAGTCATTTTCTGTCATTATCAAAGCTTACTAAAAACCATATGCAAGGTGGAATTAGATATTGTATATCTAACTATAAATATAAATCGATGTATTTGGCCAATTCAAAATAAAACAGAACTTTTGTAATTTTAATTGTTAATTAAATCAGCGGCTTGTAAGCAAGTAGAATTGATTTTAATGAAAAAACGTTGTGCAACTACAATAACACAAGTTTTAACAATATATCTTACAATCGGTTTTTCTTGGCATTTTCGCACATGAAATGCTCACCTTTAGCAATGTCCACGAACAATCGCCGTAATCACATCACCGGTTTCATAAACTACACAAGTGAAAAACGACCCACACGCGTTTTCCTGGAAAGCAAGTGAGCTATATAGGTCACAAAAACGTCACTTCCGTTCTCACTCACTTAGCGCTTTCCTCCCCTCCGAAAACAATCTGTTTTGGTTATATTGAATCCAGCATCTAATTAATTCAACACAGCATAACGAATTGACTTAAGATTTGACAAATACTTTAACTAAACGTTCAATTTTTCAAGCCGTACTTTTCAAACGATGAAAGATGTAAATGGCTGATTTTTCCGGAGGGGCAAATTCTTTAGATGGATCAGCATTATCAATGAAACATTGTGTTGAGGAATGGTAAAGGTTGATTGGTGCATTGTGCATCAGGGACGGATCCAGGATTTTCTAGAGGGGGGTTAAATTTCACCGATCCCGCTCCCTCCTCCCCCGAAAAAGCATTTTTTTATTATTATTATTTAAGACGTGGGCGGAAAGATAAGAATTAATATAAATATATTGATTAAAAATAGATATATTAATGATAAAATCTTTAAATTAACGATGCAGTTAATTATATTTATGAAATGAAACTTAAAATAGCAAGTTCTTCACTTAGTCTAACTGTATTTTCCTCTCAGTTTACTCTCGTTTCACTGTCGAAAAATTGAAAAATACAAAACAGTCACGTGCCTATTTAGCGGGAATGCTGCCATAACGTTGCGTTATGATATTATGACGCCATAGATCATAGCAAAACGTAACGCAACGTCACCATTACGTCAGATGGCAACGACAGAGATTCAAGATTTAGCGTAAACAGAAGAAAGCAATCTGTGTTGTTTATTTTTTAAAATGATAATCATTTCGCATCTAGCGTTTTTGGGTGCTCAACATACCTATAAGTACATCAAAAGGAGAGCTCTGGAGAATAAGGTAAATTATCAACTGGATGCAAAATACATTTGGCAAAATGATCCTCCAAAACATTAATAGGCTTACTAACATTTCGAGAAGAGAATTCAACATTCTTTTTTTACATTCTGTGAAAATATTTAATGGTTTTATTTACCGGTGCTTGATGCAAATAACTTTGTCTAATTTACAGATTAGAAAGCTTTACATGAATGGATTTCCTGACAACAAAGTGTTGGGGGTCGGCAGTTACGGCCACGTGTACAAGGTAGGCCTAAGCCTTTTCAAATAAAGTTCAAATTACATGTACTTCATTGGATCACATTGTATGTATCTATTTAGAACAGGGCTTGACATTAAGGGTGGCCCACTGGCCCTGGGCCACTGAAAACCAACCTGGGGCCATTGAATCGCTTGGGTCACTGGCCCAAAGAGCAACTAAAATATCATGTGTCAAATCATCCTTGCAATATTTACCGATATTTCGGGCCAGTATCGAAAAAAGTTAGTGTCAAGCCCTGATTTAGAACGAATCTTATTTAAGTTAGATAGGCCTTTGTCATGATAAGACTCTATACCATTTACTTTGCGTTAAAACTGTTTATTTTTTTAGAGAAATGATCATTCTTTCTTTATGTTATATCCTTTGCTGTCCTTTGCAATCCTTTGCTGTGTGTGTGTTTGTGTGTGTGGATTACTGGATGGAGTCTCCCTGGGAACTGACGGTGACATTCCTCTACTGTCTCCTCCTCAGTAAACCTTTACAAATCCTAAACTCAATATTATTTTATCAGACGATTGGAACATGTCTGATAGCGTGGGCTATAACAATCATGTTCTTATTTTAGTTTTCAAACAACCTGGCATTAAAAGTGCCGGTGGACATCGAAAGGGCTCAAGCATTTGAAAAGGAGATCGTTCTTCTTAAAGAGCTCAAAAGCGATTTCATTTTGAGGTAACTACATGTACCTGTATTTATTTTTACATTTTCTGTAAGTAAATATTCTAATCGCGCTCAATTGACAAGTCCCACCTTATGCTATTTTTTTACTTATTCTTCCATTAAAAAAAAAAAAAAAAAAAAAAAAAAAACATAGTTTTTCCTGAAGGTGTTATATCATGGTATGGAGGAAGATTTATTTCATCTTTGATTGTTTATCTTTATTTAATTTTAATTTTTTTTTTTTTATCTTTTATATATTTATTTTCATTTACTGAGATTATTTAAGTTCTGATTACGTTATTTTCCATCGATATTTTTAGTTTGCACCATTCATTTGAAGTAAAGCCTGGCTTACCTGTTGTCTTGACAGAACTTTGCCCACTTGACTTGCAGCGTCTGACCGATTATCAGTACGTTTTTATTCATTACTTTTACATAATCAGCTTTATTTTTCCCCCTTTGCTTGCTTGTTTTTTTTTTTTTTTTTTTTTTTTTTTTTTTTTTTTTTTTGCTAAAAGGTTTATCGAATGATAAACTGTGTTTTGCTTTTAATCACCCATTTGCATCTTTTCGTAATACAAATGTTTTGTTTGGATATTTAACTTTTTAGAAAATTTATGTAAGTCTACATACTTTTTTAATCATTATCATATTTTTTTCACAGACTAGGCCTACATTTCTTATTTTAACATTTCCTACAGTACTTTAAAGATATCGCAATGATTCTATATAAATCAGCGAAATTTAAATCAATCAATAAATAAGATTTAAAAGAATACGATGAGCATTATATTTTCTTTACGTATTTTCCCATCTTTCAGCGGCAAACTAGAGTCAAGGTCTGTCAAGTTTATCACGGTGTCTGTCTGTATGGCCCTGCAGTTCATGAGGAATAAACTACTGATACATTTTGATATTAAGCTGAATAATATCCTGATAAACCGGAATGGCATCCCCAAAGTGGTGAGCTACAATCGCACAATAAAAGCGTGAAATGTTCAAAGATATCATTCACAAAATGAAAAGACAATATTATTATGTTATGTACATGTACAACTGTAATGCGCAGTACATAGGCCTACATGTAGGTGGCTTAGAATCCCATTTGCACATTGATCGTTACGATAAAAGTGTGAAGTTTCTGATTAAATTATGTTCAGCATGTCATCAAAAAAAGGTTTGTTGGTGATTTAATTTCAGTTTGTTAAAATGTGTTGCAAAAAGAAAATAAACAGTAACACTGTAGGCCTACATGGCAACCACACAGCGACACGTAGGCTAGGGCCTACCGGTATGTGTATCTACATTGTACCATGTTCAGTTATTCCTTTAATTTCCTTTTAACAGTGTGACTTGGGGTCCGCCCACCGCTGTGACGAGAGCGGAGAGAGTAGCTGGGGACCGAGGATGGTAGCTTACACCATCACCAAGAACCTCGCCCCGGAAATTCTCATGCGCACTTCCGCTTCCGTTCAGGCGGACTACTTTGCTCTCGGCGTGATGATCTTCGAGTTGTACGTTGGCAGGTAGAATATATACATGTATTATCCGATCACAGTTTTAAAATTACTAACACATATGGCCATTTGAAAAATGAGGTTTTTAATGCTAGAGTCGTGCATTTTCTTCCTTTTTATCAAAATAAGAGATTCGCCTCCTTTTTTTTTCAATTGGAAGTAAATAATAGTTCAAAAATGAAAAAAAAAAACTTGCATTTTTATAATTTCGATTTTATATTCAATAGACACCCTCTCTGGCACGCCGAGCCACACGGTAGAGCGGCCATCAAAGTGAAAATCCTGGCTGGATATATCCTTCATGCCGATTATGCAGAACCGACATTCCGGGAGTTTGCTGAGAATTTGATCTGGTCAGTCGCTTTTTTATCATTTATGGATATGCTTTTTTTGCCTGTCTATTTATTTAACTATCAATTTTTCTATCTGAATTTTGATTGATTTATTCTTGTATTTATTTTTTGGTCAATGTATTCATTCTTTCAGCCAACCTTGCATTAACGCGAGAAAGGTTTTGACATTAAGAAGACTCAGATAAGAATTTAATAAATAATACTGTTTGTTTCAAATAGATTATTGTTAACAATTTGTTGAATTGATTTATTGTTAACATATTTTACTAAAAGTCCATTTGATTCTATATCTCCAGTGATAAAGTCAACAGAGTGAAGGACGTGACTGGCATATTGCACCTTCGGTAAGGGTTCTCTCGCCATTTTCATCTTGCTATCATGCATCTTGTATGATAAATTTAGTTGAATATATTTGTAGGTATTTTCTTTCTTTTGTTTCTTTCTGTTCAGTATTTGTTCACTTTCTGTTGCATTTGATCATTGTTTTTCTTTCATTCTTTCTTTCTTCTTCTTCTTATTTATTTATTTATCTTTTTTTTTTACATTTTTGTTTGATTTTTTTTTTTTGTCAGTTGGCTTGCTGACTATCACACTAACGTGTTCCCCGTAGACTGCAGATCCTCCCCTCTCCTTTCTTTTGTCCAGGTACTGACGTCTTTGTTCAATTCTTTACTTTTATATGCTTGTGCTTTTGTTCTGATTCATCATTTTCCGTGTATTTCACCAACGAAAAATTTGTGTATGGTTTCCCTTTTGGTATAATTATATTAATATATGTTTACACAGATGTGCATATATGTGTCATCCCAGTGGCTTTAAATCTGTTCGTAATTCATGATCACGCAAGAAACTTGTACCCTTTTGCAATTTTATTGTTACATGAAATCTATATACTTTATTTTATTAAACAGCGTAGTATAGGCTAAAACTTAATTAACACACAGAAATATAAAGTTAAATGCAGTGACCTGCTTTAAAATAATAAATTTTATGGAAACATCTAATCGATGTTTTTCGAAATTAGAATTTATTTTATTCTTATAGTTGTCATCTTTCCTTTCATACAGGAATCTTTCCTGAAGGACATGGAGAGGGTAAGGTGTCCTCCGGATACGGCGCACCGGCGCCTAACTCACATTACCACACAACAGGTGGCAGCACTCGCCCCAACTTCTGGCACTGGCGAAAACAACTGTGATCTTGTGCCTTGGGGCATGCCAGACGACGAGGTGGCAGACGACTTGCTTCAGTGGGATATACCCAATGACGAGGAGGAAGACAGCGGCATAGTGGCCATGGAGATGCCCGACATGGCGGAAGGTGGCATGATGGAAATGGACATGCCCTGTGATGACATCGAGGTCGAAGAAGACATGCCGGAATGGGATGCTCCGGTGGGGGACTTCGACTTTGATTTCAGCTTTGAAGAGGACTGAACACTTTTCAATAGTCGTCGCAGTAATAGACAATCCTGATATCACCTCAATATCGGACTTTTTATACCCCCCTCAAAAACTATATATGACCGCTTCAGTATTTTATCAAAATCACAAATATCTGTAGAATTTTTAACTATTGCATTAAATATTTGACTCTTAGCCTCTACCAAGGGAAATTTTACTTTTTGAACTCAAGCACTTTTTCGCACTTTTAAAATTTAAAAATAAAAGTTTTTTTTTTTTCACATTTAATTTTTTTCTTATGAATTGGCTTCATATTTGAAAAAACTTAGTCAAAATATATTCTCAGTAAAATTCAGAAAAGGCAAGTCGATTATTTTGCCGTTCCTTTATAGTAAAACTGTTTGCTGGATGTTAGAACATCCATCCTCGTAGGGTCAACACGGAGTAATGCTAGCCGGTCACTCAGCCCACAGATAGCTTCAAGAGCACCAATCACAGCTGACAATTACACTTGCTCTTGTGTCCTACATTCTGTTGACTTCTTACCACTAAATTTAAGTCCTAACATTTTTGTACATTTTCCTTTCCTTTCTTTTACTCCGAAATCGTCAGGAATAACAATAGGCCTATCTAGTAGGGGGTCTATCTCTGTCTCGTTATTTCTCTTGTCAACAACAACTATATCAGGCTTCCTAGCTTCTAACATTCTGTCACAACATAACGGGATGTTAAATTCCAAGACTATCATCACAGCATCATTTTCCAAAACTGACTCAGAAAAAAAAGGGGGAGGGGGGCATGGTCCCGTGGTTTGAAGCTAATCTTCAAGGTTCAAATTGCAGTATGTAAGTACGTGTACAAGGTTCATAACCTTACGCTTAATAGAGGAGATAAAAGGCGAGACGAAGTCTATTAAAGCTAACATTCACCCGATCTTAAACGCTCGGCGTATTTTAGGGCCAATTATCTACTTTATCACCTGCTGAAAATTTTCGCAACCTGTCAATTATCTTGACAGTTTTGAATCGCATACAACCCGGAAATAAGTGGTGTGGTGGAATTTGAAAACCCACACTTAGGGCCTTCATGTAAGTTTGTATTTCGCGTAAAGCTTTGCTTAAAGTGATTAATTTTTTATCTAAGATCGCGGTTATAGCAGATGTCATAAGTCCACTCCGTTCTTTGTCTTGCATTCATTCGAGTAGTGTTTCAATCTCTATATACATGTACACGGGGTAAAACTCGTCGTGGTTTTTGCTTTTTGCTCGGAGAAATCTCTTGCCTTGCGTTCTGTTGGTAAAGGGAGAGCATGAAAAAGAACAGCCAGGCAAGTGATATCGCACGGATAGGAGCCACCGTATTTCTGGTGGCATTTATATGTGCTGGTCTCTTCACTCTGAAGTCCACAACTCGAACGATCCAGTGGAAGTATATATCAAAAGCAAGTGAGTTTTCACGTAGGTGATCATCTCTGTGTGTGTGTGGGGGGGGGGGGGGGGGGGGGGGGGATAAGTGAGGCTTCGTTTCACCTAAATCTCATTTTAAATTCATTGTAGTTATTTTTATCATTATCATTGTTATTTTAAATATTTTATGTTGTTATTATTATTTTGACATTTCGTATGTATACTATTGTTGTACCGTACCAATAATAAAAATATCACGGTGAAATTAATTATGACTATCACTCGAATAATATAAAACAGCAGTTGTTGATGGCTTACTTGCGGCAAATGTTATCAGTTTGATGATCAAGAGCAAATTTTAGTCTCAAAATGCAGTTCATGATGTAATTATAAAGTGAATAAATATTTTGAATGTAATTTAAAAATTACTAAATTATTAAATTATTAAAATATGAAAAGGATTTATGAGCCTTATAAATTATAATTTAGATGCTTTTGAATACTTTCTTTTCAAATGTGGTTAGATTTGACGGAATACTTCATGTACACAGTGTTATAAGATACCACGTTTTTATTTGCTTACAATAAAAGTTAAAACAACAGTGTTAGCAGTTTTTAATCGTCCTGAAATCCGAAAAATCTCAAAACTAAATGGGTTTAACAAAGAACTAGCTATGTGCTTTCCGTCAAAGGACCGGAGCTCTTGAAATAAAGTACATTATTCATAGAAGTTAAACTCACGGATATATGCGAGAACATGTGAAAATAACAGCTTCAATAAACTCCAACGAGATAAAATACGCACTATCATGTGAGTGAGTAATGTTTCTCCACCACCCAACCCATAGCAAATATACGCGTCACTCTCGAAATCACTGTCTAGAATGAAACATCATATCGACCTTTACACCTGGTTTCCACATCCAACCAGAACTGAAACATGTTTGGATATAATGTCCCATGAAGTGGTAAATATCCCGTAGTCGCCTGAGGGGCCTTATTTTTTAACCAATGAGAGTCACCTTCTATCATGAAGTACATGTAGTAACGCTTATACTATGAAGTAGTAATATACTATGAAGTATCTTAACACATGTTTTTATTTGATTTCAATAAAACAACAATTTTAGCACTTGCCTCTCACTGTGAAATACAGTTTGGTTGTTGTTGTTATAAAATGGCGAGTATGAAGAGAGAATAGAAAAAATCAAGAGGGCGTCGCTCCAACGTCATGCAGTGTCGTCACCTGTTAAGTTAAAGGGAAATTTGGTGCATTACCGGAAGTCGCCCTCATACTTGGAGACATCTAGCTTCCACCGTGCGTTCAGTTGGTAAACTAAGGCTATGAATGAGAACAGCCAGGCGAGTGTTATCGCCCGGATAGGAGCCACTGTATTTCTGGTTACATTTATATGTGCTGGTCTCTTCACTTTGAAGTGCACAACTCGAACGATCCAATGGACGTATACATCAGAACCAAGTGAGTTTCCACGTAGGTGATCATTTTAGGGGGGGGGGGGGGGGGGGCACAAGAATACAAAATGATTCGCGTCACTGTTCGAAATACTCAAGTCTCATATTAAATTCATTAATATTGTTATTATCATTATCATTGTTATTTTGAAATAGTATTATATTAATGTTATTTTTATTATGACATTTCGTATATATACTATTGTTTTACCGTACCAATGACAAAAATGTCAGGGTGAAATAAACTATCACTATCACTTGAATAATATAAAACAGCAGAGTAGGATAGTGTCACTATATGTATATTCAGTCTTCTGTCGTGTGGTCAGTTGTATACTACGTGTGTGTTTGGAGGACAACGGGGTGTGCCTCAGAAGCTAAAGGGGGAGATCATGCCCGCTGTACAGTCCCCATAAATCCTTCATCGATGATTGGATGGTGTTTTTGGCTATTTGTAACCCCCAGCGGTTTGTTGATGCAAGTAGTTCGTGCCAGAAAATAAGATTGTTAGTTTGATTTCCCCACTGTGTACCTGGAAAATCTATCGCAAACCCCTGGGAGAGGCAAATAATACGGTGTCCCAATTAAACATTAAGGCTCCTCATCTTTCTCAATCTTTATCTTACATGCCAAGTTAATGGTTTACCTAAAATGCGTGAAGCGTCGAAAATCACTGGAATGTGAAGTTTAATAGACTTGAAATGTCTTTCACTTAAATTTGTTCTATATGTGTCCGAAAAGGTGCCTAGTACTATGTTAATTAAATGGAAGTCTTCTACAGAGAAGACACACGGCCTTTTCATTAAAATTACTTCCCTTTTTATTATAATTCTTTTCGGTTTAATCACACTGTTTTGGGTATCGCATAAAAGACAAATATCTTCAGCTAAATTTGTCTCACATGGACGTGTGCAATTTTAAATAAAACGACAGTTTACAACCACGCTTGTATAGTGACACCATGTCTAAACTGGGAGGTGGAAAGCGCATGTATAAAAAAAAAGCTAAAAAGGTTTTCGATAATGGTTCAGTCGTTATCATATTGGACTGAAATAATAATAATAATAATAATAATAATAATAATAATAATAATAATGTTTGGTAATAATAATGAGAATATCAAAATCGCTGTTTCTTACAATAAAATTACGTAGCATAAGATCCATATAAATATCCGGTCATCCCAGAAAACAAAGTACCGGTAAAAAAGTGCACGGATGCATTAGACAGTTTTTTCTTGTTTAAGTTAAAAGATAAACGTGCGGTAGATTTTCAGCTAATGATAAAAATACTTACGCTTTGACAATTTCGAGTCTCTACTTCTGTTTTTGTCTTGAGCAAAAATGTTCATTAGCTTGGTAGTTGGATCATAAATGATAATTAACAAACACAAGCGGAAAAAACTTTCATACCGTTAGCTTACGAGCAACCTGGACGTAAGTTTATCAGACTGATGTGAGCAGATGTTGCCACTCACTGACCGCTGGATCTTTTTTTTTTCTTCTAGATGTTCAAATCACCCCGGCCAAACAAGTGATTCTTTTAACTCATGGCAGATCTGGTTCGTCATGGTTGGGAGAGCTCCTGAACTACAACCCTAATGCCTTATACTACTTTGAGCCTCTACACGCTCTTAAAGAAGATATCCAAAGAAGGAGACAGTTCCTATACACAACAGGGAAAACAGAGTGAGCAGTTATCGATAGTTCCCTGTTTCCCCAAGAACTGATGTCAGATTTGAGCTGTAAACATAGCGACCTCATTTTTTTCACTGGATAAGTCTATAGTGTTTCTGCAGAAGTCGGTGGATAATGACTTCTCTTTGTCTCTCTCTCTCTCTCTTTTTTTAAATTAATTAATTAATTTATTTATTTTTTATTTATTATTATTATTATTATTATTGTTTTTTTTATTTATTTATTTATTTATTTTATTTTTTTTTTTTTTGAGGAATGATGAATACCTTGGTCGCTAAGATGGGGTTAGGGGTGGGTTCGTCATTGTCTTGTGTTCAAAAATGGCCGTTGCTCTTTTCTAAAACAGACCAGCTCCCTTTACACTGGACGGCGTCCTTTCTGCGTCCACGTAGAACGGCCCCGTTTGAGAGTAAAAATAAAGAATACTCCACGTGCCGACAACTAGCCGATCATTGAGGATTCATTTAGCAACCAAAGTGATGCTCGTGCCTCCTTTTTTTGACCACAGCAATGCCAGTTTTATGGTCGCACAAAGGACGCAGAAGGGACGCCGTCCAGTGTACAGGGGGTTTAAAGCATTGTAGTGAAATTGTACTTGTGCCATTATGTCATTATGTGCATTTCTGCTGTTTAGTTTATTATTTTTTTTTTGTGTGTGTGTTTGAATACATTTTTGCCGCTTTATAGGTTAGCTTGTGTAACATTTTAAAAATGTTTTTAATTTTCTATCTCACTTTTTTATTTCGTAATATCTGGATTAATGGTTAATTAAAAAAATGAATTTATCTGTAGAGCTTTATTTGTCTATAAAACCCTATGCTTACTTTTCAATTGAGTATCAGTCGGTTTATTTGTTCGTTCGAACAAACAAATATCAAAATAAAACAAACATTCTATATACATTTTTACAGACAAGCACCGGGTCCAAAAGACACGACAGTATCAATACGGATAACAGAAAATTTCTTGAACTGCCACTTTGAAAATGTCCCCCTCTCCGTGCTCGCTCCTGGCGGATTAAAACACAGTTGGTTTACTATAGGAGGGCGGCACCGCCAGATGTCGAGGTTTAAGTCTTGTATTTTATACGAAACCGACGACCGGCCATGCATACCGCTGTTAACATCTGCGTGCCAAAACGCCAGCATCGTGTCATTTAAAACTATCCGAATGACTTTACGGATGACGGCGGGCATGTTGGATAGAAACCCGGCTCTGAAAATCTTGTACTTAATACGTGATCCTAGAGGTGATTTGATTTTACCAAGTGTTCTGTTATATATATTTCATTACTTATTTATCAGACTTTTTGTATATACAGACCACGAACTTAAATTTTGATCAATATTTTGTTCAAAGTAATTAATTTTGTTCCGATGAAAAAAAACTATTCGTCAAATCCTACTCGTAATGTTTACAATATCAAATTCAATGGCTTGCATCAGACCCTTTTTCATTTTCTTTGTAGCTACGATGCTTTCGTCATGGAAAACATTTGAAAAGCTGAGGACCGAAACAATAGCACCCGTTGGGATAAATTTGTTTAATTTTATACGGGGATACTGCAAAAACGTAGGGGATAACGCCAACATGTATCGAAAACTGGAAACTAAGTTCCCTGGAAGAATTTTTGTCATACGTTACGAGGATGCCATTAAAGATCCCGTGCGAAAGGCAGAAGAGGTGTATCAGTTTCTAGGACATCGTATGCCTTTAGAAGTAAGAGATTTCGTACGGGATAGCGCCTCAGCGAAAGAGGACAACGGTGTTTTTGGTACGTCACGCACGGATCCCGCTCAGACAGCGTACAAGTGGGTTCCCACCATCCCGTTGAAACTTGTGGAGCTTGTTGAGAACGAGTGCTCTCATGGAATGAAGTATTTCAACTACACGCCATATGACAAACTTAGGAGTAAATATGATGAAATTTTATCTCAACTTGAATGAAGGACAGGAGCGAACATGAGGTCGTAACAGTCCATGCTGCTGGAAAGTTTGTTATCAAGCCAGCCCCACCCCGGATTGTACTCTGCGTTCAACAGATAGTAAGGTATTAAGTGCTTTTTCATTGTCAACGCACGTGTATACTATTAAGTGCTTAAAGAGACAATATTTTATCGGTGATCAACTGCAAAAAGTACTAGTTTTTTTAATCCTTTTTTTTTTTTTTTTTTTTTTTTGTTGTTGTTGTCTCTGTGAAACATACTTTTTAATGCCCCTTTATTTTAGGAGTGAATTGTTGTGCACTGAGTAAAAATATTTATTATCTTTTTCGTCTCAAACCAAGGCCATCAGGCGTGAATACAAACAAAAAGTTTTATCACGACTAGTCCTGTTAAGATACATGTACTTCAGTGATAATCGATTTTTAAAAATCTGGTTTATTTTACCCTGGTGTAATTTACTCTCTTTGCCTTTAAGGCCATTACATCTGAACTAGTAGATTCATATGAAAGCACCGTATAGATCTTTAAGAAGTAAATAAGTTACATTTTTATAGTAGATCTTCATAGATGCATCAGTATAATACCTTATTTATTTATCTGAACTAGTACAAACGCGTTTATTTTATTTTAAGTTACATGTTGTACATGTACATTTAATGAAGCTGTATTTCATTGATTTTATGTGCATGTCATAGATATGCAAAAACGATATTTTCATTCGTATTTAATTGCGTTTTAGCGATAATAGATGTTATATGTGCAATTACCACTATAAATTATATCTATCGTACTTATTATAGAAGTGACAAAACAGTATATATTTATATGCTCAGATCGTGTTTTAGCGATGCTTTAAGTTATATGTACCTGTGCAAATGTAGACTTCATGCAAAAAGGAATATAGAATAAATGTGATATGACTTATTTAATTTATAGATATAAATCATATAACTAAATGACATATTCGTATTAAATGTGCAAATATTGTATAATCGCGTTAAAGCGATTGTTTATGTTCTCTGTGTCATTAAAGATATGGGCTATTAGTATATTTCAAAAAAATTAAATTGTCCTGATGTGTAATATATGTGTAGCAAACCAACGTTTTCAGAGGCACATACATGTACCTGTAATCGTGATTTAGCGATTGTTTAAAGGGATAATAGCTCTTCGTGTGAGGTCTATATTTCCCAATAAAAACTTTGTGAATAACTCATAGAAATATAATATATTCTGTTTTACGACAAAAACGGCAGTTATAGCTATTATTCTGATATCTGAGCTTGGCTTCAGACCACGTGACCTCCATTGATGGCTATACTCTGTTATAATCTCTTTTAACTTAAGAGATTTTAACAAAAGACTAAACTTTTTAGAAAAAAACCAGGGACTAACTTTGAATGTACAAAATGGATTCATTAACCATTGGTAAGTATGGGGAAATTGTTATTTACTCCAGGAAAATTCAATTTTTGGCAAAAACGAAGAGTTATTATCCCTTTAAGTTATCTGTGCAGCTGTATGCCTTAGATATATGTCAAGAAGAAATGGCACTGGGAATAAGAGGTAAAGAGAGACATACAATGTAAAAGTATATAAATTATTAGTAGTTTTAATGATTGTTATTTGGGTCAAAGAAGTAGCTTGAAAGAAAAATGGGTGTTATTATATATATATACTTCTCTTCAGCTGACGTTGAGAGCGAATTTATCGTATTTGATTTAAGGTAATTAATTTTTGTATTTATTTATTATTAATTTAAACTTGGAACAGCTATTTTTCAAAATGTTCATTAGAGCACGTTCCTTGAATTAAAAAATGAGGATATAAAATGACAAACAATGCAATGCAGTATGTGTTTTCATTATTTGTTTTAATATTTTTACGCAGTCCTAAAACAGATTAAAAAAAAGACACCACAGTTACTGTAGGTGTTTAAGTGGATGGTGGTGCCTCTAGAACGAGACAATTTAACAGAGAGAGAGAGAGAGAGAGGGATACTCACTCGTCACCAAGCGGAACACATTATTCGCATTTCTTTTTAAGAGATATATTCTCTGGGTCCATAAAACTGGCCATTACGATCAAACTACAGCTGAGCACCTATTTGCTTTTGTGTCATTTCAAGTGTTTTTGTTAAGGTGGAGTGGGAAGGGAAGGGGAAAGATGGAGAGAGTGGGGAAGTAGGGGGTACTTCAGTGTTCATTACCCATCACTATTGCGCTTGATTTAGTCTTAAAGTGCAATTTTCGATCACAAATGATCTTACGCGATCTTAATCATTGCAGCAAAAGTTTTAAAAAGGATGGCGTCTGCTTTTAAGATCAAAAACTATCTAACATCTACTGAAATGGTGAATCAACTTCCTCCCCTCACAATGGAGGGAACCTCTGCTCACAATAGGAGAACGTATGAGGGGAAACAATTGCGTAACAACTTACATGTAATTGGAAGTCAGTCCAGTAATGGTCTTACTCATGATTTATGACCGTGTTACATTGTTTGTGATCTAAAATTACACGTTAAGACTAAATCAGACGCACTTGTGCATACCCCGGTACATTAAAATAGTAATTCCTTTCAATAAAGTGGATATGTTTCATTGAGGAGTACAACATATTTCCTGACATCACATTCAAGCGCCTGTCAAAGATGCAACCTCACAGTTCTATAACTCTGTGGGACATCATATTTCAGTTTTAGCTCACGGAAATCCCCATATCTATAATGTTGAATCGGCAATTTACATTCCACGTCGATCATCTCAGCAAACTTTGGCAAAATAGAGGGTATCCATTTGTAAGCAGTCCGAACTGGATCGACGCGGGATGTTCCATAGGGCCCGTTGTCAACATTGGATGAGGTGCTATTCCGAACCCAGTCTCTAACCACCGAAGGCATCGGTTGTCCAAGAAATTTGTAAACCTCTACGGCTTTGGACATTGGGTCTTGTACCATGTCTTCGTAACGAAAATCTTGAATTCTGTCTGGGAATTCTGATTTAAGTTTGATATAAGCTCTTATATTGTCTGCCATTCTAGCACAAATGCCTTTCACTTCAGGGTGGGATCGTTGCTCTTCTGGTTGGTCCTCGAACTGTCTATAATAGGGGAACGTCTTCTCCATGGACAAGAGCATTGCTTATTCGACGAAAAATGTGAAAAAGAAAGGAAATAAGCAACAGAAATATAATTCACTTACAAAAACGGTTCAGGGAACGGGCTGATGCACCTTATTTAGGAAGATCCCCTCCCTCTTTAACGATATAATGACATTCATTTACTAGACAGAAACAAGCAATTTCCCATCATTGTGCTCCACAATTTGTAATAAGATAATCCTCTTCTACTTTTTAATAAATTGGATCCGCCAATGTTTTCCATAGAATATTATACACTGTGGATAACGCGTTGTTTAAATGCTTTACGGAATACCTTGCAATTAATGTAGTGGATGCACAGCATGGCTACATCTATTGTATGCTGGCTTCTATACCTGATTAAATCTAAATTAAATATATCGTGTCTGGGCCAGGTCATTTCACATTGAACGTCTAAACCCACATTAAAAAAAAGGTTTAGAGCGAACATGTAGCTCTTCGGCCCTGGCATTTGTTCGTTTTAATTGGCGACGCCAGATGGCTACAGTTTCCAGACAACTGACATTCAAAATATCTCTTTTCGGCGCCCAGTATATAAGATTTGAACGCTAAAATATTATTGCAAGTTTCTCTCTTCATTATTGACCATACACGCCTATTTTGTTGGACTCACCTCGTGGGTCACGCACCAAATGCAAAATTTTCAACGACGGGTTCTTTGTAAGGAGTTCTTCCGCCATTTCAATTTTCATGCGGAGAGTTTTAAAGGTGACTAAGCTGGCGTTGTGACACGCAGATAATAATAAAGGGACGCAAGAAGCGTCATCTTTGCCAGATGTGATGCATGTTTTGTAGGTTGTCAGCTGCTTATGTCTTTCCTCATTGACAAAAGACATATGGTTCGGGGGGTCTGGGGCCAGTATTTCTAATGGTACCTCAGAAAATCTGCAGTTTATAAAACTGTCTGCAATCTGAGTGATCATTGACAGTATGTCTTCTTTGTTTGATACGTTTCTGAAAAGAAATTATGACTTGATATGTTTAAATGATTTAAGGTCACGTAGACCATTCAAGAATCACTCAAGAATTGTTAGAAATTATACGAGATGTACTTGTACGTGCTTATATGGCCGTCCACTACCTCATGCGTTTTGAATCAATGCCGCTGTGGAGATTAAGGATGGTGAATTTCAATCATTACGATTAAAATAAGAAACTAATTACTAAAGAAAAGATTGGTAGTTTGAAATTTCCTATCGTTTATGAGTAAGGTATAAATTGGTGCTATAGGGAAAGTTGCTCTAATGTTCATGAAAAAACATTTTGTGTTGCTATATAAAGGTTTTAAGGGTATACCTTTGAACTTTTGACATGTGCTTAATATGATCGCTATATTTTTAATGACATTTGTAAAAAGCGCTACCTAAACGTGTTACTGGGGTAGCGCAGTGTTTTGTTCTTTTCAAAATGGCGATATAACGATTGGAATGGCTCAAAATAATAAAAAGCGTTGGGATTGTAGTCGAACAGGTGCCCGAACCACGTGGATCCTGTTCTTCCGTACGTCATCAGGATGACTTTGTCCGCAGATATGTTCTGAGAACCTGAAATAAGAAATGCTATTCAAATCAATACTACACCATGCAAGATAAAACAATGGGATGCAAAGCAATACAAGACAATTCGACGCAACACATAGCATTGCTACATACCACAATGCAATACAATATAATACAATACAATACAATAATTTCCTCTGCACAGTAGTTGTACCAGTACTATGCCATCGGGATATATATATTCATATATATATATTACCCCCTGTGATATCCTTTGGAAATTTCCCAGTGTCAGGATCGTCATGTTTCCGTCTATCGACTGTCTGATTTCTTGATGGGGGCTGCAGGACCTTGATATTGTGACTCTTCATTGGAAGAAACGAGATAGTATTCCACCCCAATAAGCAGCTGTATATTAAAGTCAAGAGGAAGACAGATGCGAGCGCCATGAACACTGTCTTCCATTTCCATGCCATACTCGGTGTATCTACGGGTTGACCAATAAAACATAAGTGTGTAGCACTTGGAGGGTTAAAGATTCAGTGGCCGGTGGTTACTGGTATGTCCACACCATGATTGAACCAAATGCATGAAATAAATATCAATGCATGTGCATGAGCAGCATTTACTTTATATCTACTTAAAGACCAGAAGAATAGAAAGGTAAATGTGTTAAATGTCTTGATGTGGTCTAGAAGTCATAGTAATTAACACTGTTTGCTTCGCTCCAACGGCTCAGAACTGGGCTAAGACTGGGTTCCCATACCTACGTATACCTGTAGATAGATCTAACAGGATCGGTCCATCTCCAGAGGTTTTTTGCTACATTGCTTTCAGCTTAAGCGGTTTAGATGTCTGACACGCCTGCTGAAGCTGTTCAACGATAGTTTATTATCCCCTATCAGCTTCAGTAGGCGTGACAGACAACTAAGCCGCTTAAGTTGATTGCAATTTAGTGAGAATCCCCTAGGAGATAGATCGATCCAAAACTAGTACGATAGGGTCTGAGAATGGTCCCTAATAAAGGCGTTACAAGACACATGCTGATGTGCATGTAGTGTACAATGAGTCAACTAGCTGAAACAAAATGAGTCAACTAGCTGAAATATTCAGTAACATTAAGAAAGCCCGCAAAGATCAAATGGAGTAAGTGAAACACAAGCATAATACTCGTGCGTATATAAGCATGTGCATGTATATCTTTACTTAATGCTGTCTGTACTGATTATGAGCGCCGTTTTTTTTTTTTTTTTTTTTTTTTAATTAACCGCCAATGGGAGATACAATACATAAAGATACATTTTGGGGAAGGGGTGCAGGCATTTGGTCTATGTATAATAGTTTTTTTTTTGAGGGGAGGTCAAAATCAGATTGTTCAGAGAGTAGACGACAGGCCCTTCTCTTAGCGCAATGATGGTCATAAAAAAGTTTAGAAAGTTTAGTTTGTGATAATCTGTGGACCACAGAGAATACCGAGGTACCTGAACCACACATGGCCAGAAATGTGCAGCATTTACGCGATACGCGAGGGCGCAACAGTAGGGCTTCACGTGACTCAACTAACCAATCACAGCACAAGAATGGCATCGCACACAGACTCTGTGATAAGTGCTCAGCCCATTGTCAAGTAGTGTTAGTTCATGGTAACAAGCGTCTGATATGTGCAGAGAAGTTTATTATTATAATATATATTGTTCTTATTGTTACATTATTAAATCTAACTCTGTATCCAAGTAGTAACTATAATGTACCAAGTCAGGTACTGATGATGTACAGAGGTCATATATTCCAGAATAAGCCATTACCACTGATTTATAACTTTCATTTTTGTTTAATATGTTATTCATGAAAGAGTTCATGAAAGATTATTTTAATTTGTTAAATCGTGATCTTATTCTTTTTATATTCAAATAATTGAATACTGTGGGTAAAATTGGTCTTCCACTTCTTATTTGCATTTTTCCTTTACTACAAGATTATTTTGGAACAGTTGCAGCATTAAAAATTTAAATAAATAGCAATCTGAAAGAAGAATTTTGCATAATTATTAAATGATGATAGGAATTTTGGATTAAGAGATTAGTTAAATACTGAGTAGTGATATGGTCAGTCAATTTATGTAGAATCTGATAATATGATTGAAAATACTGATTGAATTCTTGGCCTTGCACTGGGCAGTTTTTGTGCCAAGTGCTCTGTTTGGACTCCATTGTACAGTGGTAAAAAATCTTCAATTGCCATGAAATTTTTTAATCAGACTCTGTATGTTACTGCTATCAGCTGGTGCTATCGGCAAAGAATTAATTTCCCTTTGTTTCTGAGTGAATCTACCGTCTAAAATCACTATTACTGAAAATATTTGCGTTTTGCTGAGGGTAGTTTAGGCAATATACGGCAAACTTCTTAGTACGTGTGTACAACAGAATTTTTTTAAAAACCCTAGCGATATTTGGTCAGGAGTTGCTTGAAGCATATCACAGCGTTGCTGTCTATCGGCATCAGGCCGTTAGTTTGTCAATTCTCACGAATTACCTACGAATCGCGAACCCATTCATTTTCCTATGGCAATCTGGCATTAAAAATGCACGCATGCGCAGTGGGCTAGGCGTGACGTAATGTCACGTCACGTCACGTGACGTCAGTGCATTTCTGGGGATGTGAATCATCTCTACACAAGAGCTAGCAACCTGTACGTATTGGACATATAATTTGTTCTACCTCGATAAATACAGCTTGCGTGTTTTAAATAAGCCAAATTTAGTTACGTGTTAATGACATGGGTTTATGGATGTCGTTTCCATATTCATTTATGCTTAAAAAATGCCCAGCAGAGTGAATTCCTTGAATTGAAAAATTAACATATCGAATGACAAACAATGCACCGCATTTCTGGTTTACATTCTTCTTTATTGAATCAACCCAGTGATTAAAACGAGACTTAATTACTAATATAGTTGATTAAAGGGATGGTGATGCCTCTAGAACGAGACATTTCAGTACACGCATTCACACGCACACGCACACGTACACACACAGTCGGAGAGAGAGAAAGAGAGAGAGAATCACTCACTAGTTACTAAATGGGACATCATATTATTTGCATTACTGTGTATAGATTATATTCCGTAGGCCCAAAAAGTGACCATAACTTTGTGATAAAACTATACTGAGCAATAAAACCGAAGTTGACTGACCTCAAATAACAGAGAGATGCAAGTGAAGAGTTATTTGTGCAGTAAGTTTCGGTGTAAAACACTCTTCTACACATACTTAATATCAAATGACGCAGGATTGTGCTTATGCGAGCGCATGGTGGGCATAATGATAGAATGTCATATGACTCATATCTATCAATATATGTCAAAAATGCAGCTTTTCAGTCCTGTAACTGTCAGGGAGATCGTATTTCAATTTCAATTCAAAGAAATTTCCATATCCATAATGTTGGATCGGCATTTTGCATTCCGCGTCGATCATCTCAGCAAACTTGGGCATGATGGAGGGTATCCATTTGTAAGCAGTCCGAACTGGGTCCACGCGGGATGTCCCATAGGGACCGTTGTCAACATTGGACGAGGTGCTGTTCCGAACCCAGTCTTGAACCACCCAAGGCATCGGTTGCCCAAGAAATTTGTAAACCTCTACCGCTTTGGCCATTGGTTCTTGCACCATGTCTTCGTAACGGAGATCTTGAATTCTGTCCGGAAATTTTGATTTTAATTTGATATAAGCTTTGATATTGTCTTCCATATCGGCACAAATACCTTTCACGTCGGCGTGAGGTCGTTGTTCCACTGGTTGCTTTTCGAATTGTCTGTAATAGGGGAACGTCGTCTCCATGGACAGGAGCATTGCTTATTAAAAGAGAAAAAAACAGATGAGCAATGTAAAAAAAGCCATTTACTTTTAATGGCGGACCCAGGCTCTTCCTCAATTTCGTTCTCAGTTTCGGAGGAAACTCTTCACCCCCTTCCCCTTCCTAAAAGCAATCTGCAATCCATGTGTTCTACTTACTAATTTAGTAAAGTTCTCCTCTTATACTGTTTCATTTTTGCCAAGAAAAGAGAAACAAAGCTTGTTTACGCCCCCCCCCCCCCCCCCCCCCCCCCGTCCAACCCCACCCAAACCCTGGATCCCCCGATAATTTAGACAGATGAATACCTTCAGGTGACACACTTTAATGTTGATATGAAAATTTTGCAATCATACTTGTGGATGCACAGCATGAATTCATTATGAAAAGTTGAAGAATGCTGATTTTCGGTCGTACACATACCAGGTTCGTTCCAAATTAATTGTATCGTGTCTCTAGGCGAGCGATCTACATCAAAACAGAATTTTAGCTCTGGCAAATACTCTTAACGATAATAACTGTAAAATTATATATATATATATATATATATATATATATATATATATATATATATATATATATATATATATATATATTCTATTTTGGCTCAGGTAAAATCTGCTGAAGTGTAATTAAACGAAACATTGCAGATGTTATACATGTCCATGTATAACAAAAATACTTGATTGATTTGCTTTTAGGTTGGGGGGAGGGGAGATCGATTTGAAATCCACAATATTTTCACAAGTTTATCGTATTATTATGAGCAATAAACGTACATCTTGATGGACTCACCTCGTGGGTCACGCACCAAATGCAAAACTTTCAACGACGGGTTCTTTGTAAGTAGTTCCTCCGCCATTTCAATTTTCATGCGGAGAGTTTTAAAGGCGACTATGCTGGCGTTGTGACACGCAGATAATAATAACGGGACGCAAGAAGCGTCATCTTTGCCAGATGTGATGCATGTTTTGTAAGATGTCAGCTGCCTGTGTCTTCCCTCGTCTGTAAAAGACATATGGGTCGGGGGGTCTGGGGCTAATATCTGTAATGGTACCTCAGAAAATCTGCAGTTTAAAAAACTATCTGCAATCTGTGTGATCATTGGGAGTATGTTATCCTTGCTTGAAAGAATTCTGAAAAGGAGATATGACTAGGTGAATTAAATAGTTTTAAGGAGATGCACCTGATCATTTATGTATCTCTGGGAATTTTTAGAAATTATACCACAGTACGAGTACATACGGACACACGTTTTGAGATAGACTAGCCTGGTAAATTCTCCTCATGACGATATCAATGAGAAACTAAGAATAAGAAACAGTTTGAAATTTTCTCGGTTTTTTTTTTTTTTTTTTTTTTTTTTTTGAGAAAGGTATACCTTGGCGTTATAGGGAGAGTAGCTATTATTAACTTGACAGAAAATGTCTTGCTATGTAAAGGTCTTAAGAGTATGCCTTTAAACTCATTCCTATACTTCTTAATATTCTACCAATATTCTAGATAAAATATGATCAAAGCGCTACCTAAACGTGTTAGGTGGATAGCGCAGTATCTTGCTCCTGTCAAGATATCGCTTTAACGATTGGAATGGCTCAAAATAATAAAACGCGTTGGGGTTGTAGTCAAACAAGTGCCCAAACCACGTGGATCCAGTTCTTCCGTACGTCATCAGGATCACTTTGTCCGCTGATACATTCTGAGAACCTGAAATGAGAAAAGTTTCTCAATACAATACTACACCATGCAATACAAAACAATGGGATGCAAATCAGTGCAATACAACACAACACAATACATAACAATACAATGCTTTCGTGCATGGTGGTTTTGTAGTATGCCATCAAATATATTAATTACTTTATATCCTAGCTGCATTAACACAAAACATCAGGTTTCGTCTCCCCCATTAACCCTATTCACAAAAACATATTGTAGAAATATAAGGCTACGCAAGGCCGGTTTTCAAGGTTAACGAGGTCTCAGCCGCACTCAGGTATACGTGTAGGCCTAGGTAAAGTTCACATATTACCTGTGATATCCTGTGTAATTTTCCCAGTGTCACCATCGTCATATATCCGTTTATCGACTGTCTGATTCCTTGAAGTGGGCCGGATGTGGATATTGTCGCTCTCCGCAGGAAGGAGGAAGACAGTATTCCACCCCAGGAAGCCTCTGTATATTAAGGCCAACATGAAGACAGACGAAAGCGCCATAAAAATTGTCTTCGTTACTGACCTCCATTTCCATGCCATACTCTATCCACGGGTTGACCAATAAGATAATAGACTAAAACCCTTGGCTGATTCAAAGTATTCAATATAGAGTCGTTACTTGTACAGTGTATGCCAACACCATAACTGAGCCAAATATGAAATCGACCTCAAAACGTGCACTTAAGCATCACTTACGTTTTCGTCTAATTGAAATCCACAGTAATATAAAGGTTAATGTCTTAGATGTCTTGACGCGATCTAGAAGTAATAGAATTTAACACTTTGTTCGCCCCGCTTTGACGGCTCAAATACCGATAAATACCGGCATTACTTGCGTGGCGTACATGTACCAGAAGACCGATATTGTACATGCAGTACAATGACAGTTTTAATTGGAATAAGACAGACAAAATTCAATAAGCTCAACACAACTCAACATATATGTGTGCATATATCTTTATTCAATGCTCTCTGCCATGATTTTTGAAGCTTTTTTGATAAACCTCCATTGTATAATACAACACCAGCACATGTAGCCTCCTGGGATAGGGTGCAGACATTAAATTAGTCTTATAGGGTCGAAATCAGATTGTTCAAAGGGATGAAGTGAGGACCTGCTTTTATCCCAATTATGGTCATGAAAGAATTTTCAAATTCGAGTGTGATAATCAGTGGAAAAAACATCAAAGTACTTGAATTTTAAATAATCCGTTTTCATCCGAGAGGCAGCGGCCTGCAATTGCATGTTTTGTACGGACGTACACTTTACAATACTACAAATTCAGCTTCATTGTTTTTAATAAGGCAAATTAAGTTCATGTTCCATACACGGGTTTATTGATATCGCTTCCATATTCACAATATTGTTGATTTGGAATTTCAGAATGTTAAAGGTAACGTTTTTTGTATTTAACAAAATGCAAATGTAATACCTTTTTTTTAGTATTTATTTTACCAAACACTGCATCTTTTATTATTTTATTATTAAAGGGTTGGAAAGCCACAGCTTATAGCAATAGGCTACTTTCTCTACACAATCCGCGCATTTACATTCAGATTTTGCTCTAACCTTGCAATTACAACATATTGGACAAATAATGATTTTATAATGCTAACCAAATTCTTCAAGAGGACCATCTTTGAAGCGTAAATAGCGTAATTGTTTTGTCTGAGATCACAATCATTGCCATACGATGTGGGAAGAACATGCCATGGGCAGCAATTAAGATATTATCAGTATCATTTATCGGTATATATTCATGTAATGGGGACAGTTAATTGGTCAATTTTAATTCTGGACACTCGGTTATCTGTATTAATTTATCAGAGATTTTTGGTTGGACCTTCAAATATCCCCACGGATTTTAATTAAAATGCTTCAAAACAAAACAACATCATCAATTTATTATTTTATTCTTAAGCCACATTTATCATTTGAAACTGCACAAAATATAAAATAGGAAAACTGTGAATGAAAAACATAAACGTGGATGGTATTGATAGTCAACATTTTCTTATACATAAAATACCAATTTATCATTTTGATGATAAACCTCTCTGTTTACTACAAGGGAGTTTCCATTTTTCTGATTAAGATTCCTGCAGGGTCGACCGTCTTCAGAAAGCAATCGCACGTGACAACACGTCTGCACGATGTTTTATTGGCTCAGAATAGCGAGTAAGGTTTGGGTAAGGTTTCTTAAGCCGAAGATCTCGTGTTCATCGGTCAAAAGAAAAACTCGTTTATTGCCAATAGGCATTAATCAAAATATCACTGTTATGATATAAGCTGAAGTTAATACATCCACATGTAATCAAGTAAGCAATGTAAGTTTTGAAAAAGTAACAATTCCCATAGCGTTAATCAAAGTATGTAAACTCATGCAGTTCTAGTAAATGCAATGAATTAAGGCAACTTAAACGGAAATATTTGCATTGCCTATAAATTTTGCCAAAACGCTTTAAGTTTATCATATAGTGCTCAATGAAAATTCAGAGTGTGAAAAATTTTTTAACGTTCATCGAAGTTTGAGTATTAAATAAAAGATATCTGCAGCAGGTGAATCGAGTGACCCGCACCCGATAAAAAGTGCCTATAAACATAAGTAGATAGTAAATATTGTGTTCTTCAACTCTGTGAATCTTTAAGTATATGCCATTCAGTAAAAATAATTGAAAGCAAATAAGAATAAACCGAGCTATATGCATGTTCTGGCTTTGCCTTTGCCTTGATAATTAAAGTAATTCATTCAAAAGTTAATGTGTCCAGGTTCACCGTTATTTACTACTCACGCGTACACTTCATCCAAACATTGGTTTTGTGACAACATAATAATACACCATCAATTGGCTAACCTTTGCGTAGGTCATTCATCTTAAGCATTTATACAGAATATCAATTAGATTAATTTTAGCAGAATGTTTTTTTTTAATTTAGTCAGTGACTTATACATGTCTACTGCCAAATCAAGCGACGATTCTGAAAAGCAATTGGTAAGAACAAAATCACCCAAAAGCAGGGACTCCCTTGATAAACGATAATCCTATACATACAAAATTTATAGATTTGATGATTCAGCTGCTTTAAAGCGTCGTATTTAAAGCATCTTTTATAATCTATTGCTTATAATATAAATAATCAGCCTTTGCTGAAGAATACTAAATGTTTACGCTTATTCAACACACCGCTAGCGACCTGATCAGAAAATGAAACGCACTGCAATTAAATGTGAAGCATATAATATCGCAAAATGAGATTTTCGGTCTTGGAGGATATCTCAAGAGTATTAAAATTGTATGTGTTGTCGTAAGATTCATTGTTTGCTTGATGCTAATAAATAATAATTCAGTAATTTTGTGCACAACCATATTTATAAAGTTCATAGTGTAGATTTAACAGCACCCTTGGTTCTTTAGGGGTCACGTAAATATGGAGTGACCTTTTGATAATATTATTGAAATTCTATCATCTTGAGTTGCCTTATTTCTCCACCACATACGTTTGCTCTTTCTCCTATAGAACCTTTAAAGGTTTTGAAAAGCAAATGCGCTTCTCAGCGCTGAATTTTCGGAATTCTCCGTGACGCGGAAAAGACCGACCGATACGGAGATTCCCGAGCAATAATGGTTCCGAACTAGTGCCCATGAAAGGTCTTGTAATGCATTTGTGCTTCATTTACTGCCCTTTGAGGGTTCGCCATTGGCCATGTTTGCCTTTTCCTTTCCGTAAATTGGATTGTTGAAGGAGTTCTTTTTATCCAGCTCTGGAATGCTCTCGTAAATATTCTCGCTGAAAATAAATAAATAAATTAATTAATTAATAAGTTGTGAGGACAATAAAGAGAAAAACTGAACGAAGAGTAAAGTTAAGTGATGTTCTTATCGACAATTACACACAAAACAGGCATATATAGACTTCGTTGATAAATAAAAACTAGTGGCCGAGCAGCAAAAGGAATCACAGCGTTGTATAATACACTTAACTACACGATCAAAGTCGAATCACAATTGTCGTTCTTTTCAGTTATTTTTTAAAGCAAAGGTAGGCAATGTGATATAAATGTATGCCTGAGATAAAGTTGGAACTGAACATGAGAGGTATCACACCCAATAGGCCTACAAATTAAATAACAGATTTCTATCAAAACAAATCAGTCATTTTTCAAACGTAATTTTTCAAACGTTCTTATAAACGACTGCTCCAAATATCTGCTAACTCAAACACCTCTTTTACGAAAATCAAAATCAAATCCCATTCCACGTTTTTGTGGTCTTTTTAAGTCAACATTTTAGTGGGACGACTTACTTTCTCTCTCCATACGGCTGCATGGCCGCTGTCTCATCAGCGGGCGCATCGTATGGTGACTCACTGGAAAAGGAAAACAGCCCGTTTTGAAGTAAAAAATATTAGTGATCGTTTTTCAAGTCATGCTTTATACTTATGCTTTAGACTGACCAGACCAACATAGGGCACATTCAGAACAATTTGATCCGCGAACTAACAGATCCACGGATCAAATATGGCGCCACCCACTTGAAAGCGTGTCGAGATTTAATTGCTCTGCCCCCGCTGGAAAGGCACGTGTGGGGGTGCGGGAATCTATTGTCAAGTGAGCGCCATATTTGATACGTGGACTAGTCAGTCCGCGAATCAACATTATTATGAGTGTTCTGATACATTCCAACCAAACAAAAAACATTTCTATCAATCAGCCAACATAGGCCTATCAAACAATGGCGGATACTTTGGTTTACAATAAAGAAAAAATATTATACATGTCATGAGATGCTGCCTTCAAAATACATACATTAAGAAAACCTTTCATCCTCCTTATATTACATGTGTTGTCTTTTAAAAATACATTTAAAAGAAACACAAACGGGCACGGATACATACGAGTGCACACTTACACAAGGCAACTGTGTGTGTGTTTGTGTGTGTGTGTGTGTGTGTGTGTGTGTGTGAGTGTGTGCGTGCGTATGGCTTAAAAACAATAGAAAATTTATAAGAGAACTGATATCATGGCTTTTTGACCAATACAAAAATATAGGAATACCGTAGCCCTCGTTTTTTATTTATTATTTTTATTTCTATATTTATTTATTTCTTGTCGCTTTAGTGTATCTTGGTGTGTTTTCTAGGTTAGAGCAGTTAATTTACATTATTACCTGTCTCCTCGATAAAGCGTAACATTTTCTCCACTGTACAGATATCTGTCTTGGTTTCTCGTTTGTCTCCTCCTAAAACGATAATACATTTTAGAATGACCGCTCTCACTTTACTACTTGGATCATAAAATAAGTTAAAGATTACTGTTTTACTCATCTCGGATAAGTGCAGCTAGGGCGTCGCATCAATAAAATTATTCTTTAAGATAAAAAGAAAATTATCAACAATACATGATGCGTGCATTTTTTTCGGGGAAGAATATACAGATAAAGTAAAGCAGGGATAAGGTGTAAAGCAGGGATAAGCTGAAAAAATAAGAATGAAAGAAAACCTGGTGCAACTATACTCTAACATGCATACTAGAATAAAACAGCGCAATAACCTTTCTACATCAACCTTTCTACATCAACGCAACATTGGTTAGATTGTTACAAAACTCTATGCATTTTCAACACTGTGAATGAACTTTGAACTTGAACTCTATGCCGCATTCCCATAGACACCATCGGTCTACGCAGATCGATCCAACTCTGCAGGGGGTCTCGATGTGTGCAATCAAATTAACCAAATGACATGAAAATTTAAATTGCCCTTTAAGCTACTATTAGTATTTTTGATCGTGTATTAATGCACAACTTGAGATAGCTCAATTTTCAAGTTGAATGTTATTTCCCGTTAGCATCGTGATGCTTAATGGACCAAAGAAGAACAACCTTAAGATCCGGGCCTAATAGAAGCTGGAAATGGTGAAAAATGGCCCCAGTTTGCAAAATGCCAGATGAAGAAATAGATTAAATTAAGTAGACCTGCCTGCCTAAGACTCAGTTAAAGATAGAATACAAAAGGGCGGAATCTGCATTACAACACGCACCAAATTAAAACCGCATTCTTCCTTCATGAATACAGGTAAGACAGACAAAGCACCGATTCCCATAGACACAATCGGTCTCCGTCAATCGACCAAACTCTGGAGACTCTCGATAAATGCAATCAGCTTAACTGACAGCTTAATCTCCTCTTGTTTCCAACGTACTCGTATTTCAACAGCTATCCTGTATTCTACTTAAGGCCAGGAGGAGGTGTGCCATTCAATTAAACTGATTGCAATCAGCGACAGTCCTCGCAGAGTTGGGTCGATCCAGGCAGAACAATGGTATCTATGGGAATGGGGCCTTACACCGTTGCCCGACCATCACAATATTAATATTTATGTTAAAAAGTCAGTGACTGATAGATGACATTTGTGGATTTGTTCGCAAATTTATAGCAGCCTTTTGTCAGCCTGTCCATAATGAATACCCGTACATCATCTTATTCTGATCAGTGATTAAATATACGCCGCATATTAATAAATGAAGCTTTACTTCGTAAATGAAGTTAAAATGAAAGGTAAATGCATATACAGTTGTGCAAGAAGGATTGCACTGGCGTTTGTGTTAATGGTTATTTGTTTGTACTGTATACGAGAAAACGTGTACACATCCCAAGCAGGATTCTTGCCTGGCTCAAGCAGCTACAGAGAATCGGTCAAAGGTATGTTTAATATTGCTCTGTAATATGTATATCTACAGAGGGGTAACAAATTTATTGGATCATCTGTGAGAAATTGCACCATGTGGCATTTGAAAAAGTGATCCGCGATGTATTGCTCACGTAACCAGTGACGACTTTTCATCCATGTGTTATTGAATGTTTTTTTTTTTTCAAATGTTTCTGTCAACTTTCTTCTATGGTGAAAAAACGGGAGCTCACATATGAACACAGAAAAGAAATTGTATCTCTCAGTGAGGATGGTGTAGATGTCCCCAAGATGTGTCTGGTCAGACTGTATAGACAAAATACATTAGCATGCGTTTTAAGGGCATACCACTCGTCTTTAAACCTGTAGTAAAATATACTAACTTAACATAATAGCTTTTCAATAAAACACCAATTGCAAAACCAAATAAACCCATCTGTTGTCCATCTTCAAGCAAAATGATGCAAGACTTTTGTCACCCTTCTGTACTACTGAGTATCCATTGTGTCATGTCAATCTGAACTGACCATCAACAGTAAAAAAAATACCCACAAACAAGACATTACTATGTATAAACAAAACTAATTAATGTGTATAAACAAAACCTGGTTGATTCTTGAAAGAGAGCTCTTATCTAAGTTGGGCAGGCAAATATCAGTCGAGGAAATATTAGTTCAATCTTAAGTTCCACTTTTACACCAACTAAGACTTTTCAACTAATCTATATTCTATTGCAATCTATCTATACGTAGCATCTAAAACTCATGATTTAAGAAAATGGGAAATATCCGGGGGTTTTATTTTACATTTAGGCGTACATGTGCTTTTTCATATTTCAGATGTCAAGAAAAACACAGGGAAACAAGTGATTATCTTAACATACGCCAGATCGGGTTCGTCTTGGCTTGGAAACCTTTTCAACTACAACCCCAGCGCCTTCTATTACTTTGAGCCTCTATGGGCAGTGGAATGGCTATTAAAGTACAACCTTTTTCCGGGCTCATCACACAAAAACGGGTAAGATAAATAATAATTTATTATTGTGGTATTATCGTTGCACTGGTATATTTATTTAAATGCTGATAATTAGCATTCGTGGATAAGGTGACACCAAGTGATCAGTTTTTTCCAAGATGGCTGACGGGTAATCAGAGAATGTTCCATGTTATAACTTCCAGGCTTGCCCCTCGTCCATTGCAAGAGATGCCAAAGGTGAAAGAAATCTTAACAGACTTTCTCAACTGTAGATTCAGTGAGGTTCCGATATCGATTCTCGCCCCAGTACCTCCGTATCACAAATGGTTCACTGTAGATGACAGACATCACCATTTGGGAAGCTTTAAGGCGTGCATATTAAACAAAACTGACGACAGGTCCTGCCGACCACTCTTAACACGTGCGTGCCGCAATGCCAGTATCGTGGCATTCAAAACTATCAGAATGACCTTGCGGATGACGGAGGACATTTTGGATAAGAACCCGGATCTAAACATATTGCATTTGGTACGAGATCCTCGAGGTAAGTTGATTTTGAATACCGAACTATTTGAATTTAGGATATTATATTAAAGGTATATGTAAAGCAAAACAATCATGCAATGCGCAGGTTAGGGAATGAATTAAAATAAACGTATTTAACATTCTAAAGAACAACTATGTGATAATTATAGAACAAATCTGAGATTTTAAAAAGTTTTCATTATGTTCTTGTCATAACATTCCATAATATTTTATGCGTATGTTTAACTCAGAGAGTATATAATATTTTATAATCTGAAATAATTGATTGTGTAATCTAATTCTTGATTTTTTTTTTTTTTTAGGTGCCATGTGGTCAAATTTCAATGCATTTCTTCGTGGCCAAAATAGCTGGGAAAATACAGTCGCGGCCTTTAAAAAAACAACAGACGAACACTGCCAAAACTTAACAGACAACATAAAAACCCGTCTTGAACTAGAAGGGAGGTTCCCAGGCAGAATCATTGACATCCGGTACGAAGACATCGTCAAAAATCCTCTGCGAGAAGCGGTGAATTTATATCAATTTTTAAGACAACCGATGCCTGAGGTGCTTAAAGAGTGGGTGATTAACAGCACAACAGCCCGGTACGACAACGGATGGTACGGTACATCCCGCTCACACCCTATCCACACTGCCTACCAGTGGATACACACCATGGACCGCTGGGCTTTGGAGATGGTGGAGGAGGCTTGCTCTCATGGGATGCAGCACTACCGCTACATACCATTTGCCAATCTCACGGAAAAATATGATGAGCTGTTATCTCAACTTGAATAAGGGGCAACAATGAGACATGTTCAGCCCAAGCTTCAGAAAGGTTACGGCGTGTAATGTTCAATGCTCAGTCATGTTGTGTTCAAAGAAAGGCACATCAAAAAGTAAATACAAACGTATACTGTGTTACGAACATCCTTGACACTGTCTATCATCATGTGTACAACATTTTGAAAGTCTCACGGTTAGGCGGCTGTGGGTATTTATTTCACATACCGTAGGCCTAATAAAGACCTCATTCGTTTCAAAAGCATATAGCAAAGGAGAGTTGCGTTTTTCTCCATACCTCGTACACGGATAATGGCCTGTAAATCATGCAAATTTAATAGCAACCTGACAACTGAAGAATGTTAAAGAAACATTAAGTGATAATTGGTTATTTTCAGGTTATGGCCAACATTAAATGTACCAGTAGATTAGATTCACATATAAGAGTCATATTTATAAAGAATATATGAAAAACCAATAGCCAAACCATATTTAAGTGGCAGAACAGAGATTAGAGAATCCGTAAGCTAGTGTGCACTCACTCGTGGTCATTCGGCTCTTTTGGAAGCTTTCTTCTCCTGTAAAACATTTATGTTATGAAGAATTAACCAGATTTTCTTGACAGGCGATTTGAAATCTTTGACATAAATGATATCAACTATTGAGCTCCATACATAACATACAAATTACAAATGCATTACAAAACAATTCTACTACAATGACATGCATGGTGCCATGGAGAAGACATAAAACATACATTACTCTATCGTATATGATAATTAGAATGCCATGCATAACAAATCCATACTGAGCACCATGACAACTGCCAGCTATAGACAGAACATGTTCATTCAGGGTGTAAACTATTGTGCCATGCAAAAACACAGAATATGAAAAATTGCTGAAAGAAACATAAAAAAAACAGCGAAAATGCAACTTCACTATCAGAGAGGCGTAGCTGCCTTCCGGGTGTGTACCACCATGCCATTTGGATAATATTTCAAAGGCATGTTTTGGGTAAAAAGCAAAATTGACAACCAGTATCAATTGCAGCGGAGAGAGGCAGATAAATAAATAAATAAATAAATAAATAAATAAATAAATAAATAAATAAATAAACAAATAAATTAATTAATTAATAAATTAACATAAAAGATATTTACATACTAGCATAAACATATAAACGCCAAACAAATAAAAGCTCAATAGATAAAGATGGCTTACCTATATATAATGACCACAATCAGGATAACCACTGCGATGAGTAAGGCCACTAAAGCCACTCCTATGATCCATGTCATGTCTCCGCCGCCAGCTTCTTGTATCTGGGAGTCAGTCTTTGAAACTGCGCGGAAAAAAAAGAACTTCATCTTACTAAACTGTTTAATTTATTTAAACTTATTTAACTATTTAATTTGCTATCTCTTTGAATCAACTGTCGGACTTAAATGCCTATGACAGTCATAAAAGACGCTTAAGCCAGCGTTTTTCTCGGTCCAAATTTGAATCTTGTGCCAAACAGAACATTTATTAAGCCAACCAAACATTGTGCAAGCGGACAGCATAAATATGCAGCTTCATGAAAGGAAAGTTGAACAGTAATGTGCCTCATAATGAGAATTTTATTTTACTTGTGTCATTTTATTTCTTCAGACTTTATAAGATACACAACCTTACGAAAAAAAACTCACCTGCATCGCTTTTTGGCGGATTGACAATTTCCTTTTCATCTTTTGGTACAAACTGGATCACTATTTTAGACTCATCCGGCTTCTTTGTCGTGGTTTGCGTCACCTCCGGGAGTTTTTCACTCGGCTTGCGTGTTGATGGGTTTTCATCAGGTATCTCATAGTTGGATATAAAATGATAGGTGGCGTTGAATCCCTTTCGCTCACCCTGTGGATCTGAGGAAAATTCTACGAGAAGGTTGCTGCCAGTGGACATGAGGGAGAAGGGGGCCCGGGCACCACAATAGATGCCCAGGCGTCTGTTGGAGTTGCTTGAACCGTCGTACACTGCCACGTAGTCCAACCTGAGGGGAGAAGCAGAAAACATTACATGGGACGTGTGCGTGTTCATGTGTCAACGGCATTTTAAGGTTAATGTTTTCATGTACAAATTCACGTGAAATTTTAACGGAAAAAGGATAAGTGAGAACGAATTCCATTCAAATATTGAACTAGAAAAGCACTCCGAGAGCGCAGACCTACGCCAAGGCAGCGATTTTTGATTATTATTGATTGATTATTGATCCGGATCACCACCAAAAACTAATCACTTCTAAGTTAACCCATTTCCCACCTACCCTGAAAATGTCATCAAAATCGGTCCATAACTTTTTGAGTTATGTTGATGACAAACAAACGGACAGTCAGACAGGGGTGAAAACATAACCTCCTTGGCGGAGGTAATTAATAACCCACCTTTTGAAACCCTAAAACTACTTAGCAATGATGATCGTGCGGGTTACATTTTGAACCTAAAGTTGGCCTTTTCATTAAACGTGTTTGTCGGTCAAATTTTTTAAAAATAATAATAATAATTGGCAACCATACCTCGATCGGGTTATTAATCGTTTTCAAGGATCTCGACAATCGAAACTTCGGGATTTAATAAAACACAATAAAAATTTCAAATTGAGCCGGAATCATATGAAGTCTAAAATAATATTAGGCCCCGTCCTTCTCTCTGTACGATATAATATCAGTACCTTATGTTATAGGCTATAACTCGGTGAAAAAAGGCCACAGTAGTGATCGAAAACTTTGTGAGGTACTTCTCAAGTAAGTGTCGAAATTGAAAGTTTTAAGCGTATAAAATAATCAAAAGACTACACAGATGAATCTCCATCAAAATATATCAGTACCTGTTTGAACAGATATCTCTAGGATGTGGTTCCAGGTGGAAGTAGTGTATACGGAACAGTATCTGATGGCGTGGCGGGGCGCGTATGTGCCAAGAACACCGCGACGAAGACATGTAGTTCTCGGGGAAATTCGGCGACGCAAACAGTCCTTGGTCCTGGCGCAGCTCCGCGTTGCACGGCCATTCTAAAAATAACAACGGAGTTCAAAGTTACAATTATTATTATTATTGATCCTTCTAAAAACGCCTAAAATTCTGTATTAAGTTTTTGTAAAGCGTTTCCATAAGAACTAATGAGGAAAACAAGGCCATTCAGAGAATATAAAAAGGTGCAGTTTTATGAAACCTGATACCCAATCCAAGAAAAGTAGACAAAAATATTAATCAAACAATGAACTACTACAATAGCCTAGCCTACTATAAAACCAGTTTGCTAAAAACGTGTTCATAAAGTTCGTCACAACAGGTGCAATTGAGTAGCTCGCAGTGGTCACGATAAAAGTAACAAAAAGGATAGACACTAAACAGATGCATAAAAAATAGTGTTATTTCGAAATCCATTGAATAAAAATCGGCACTTATGTACTCCAGCTGCCTTGAAAGTAAAGGTTTTGTTACGGCAAAAAATTGCAAGGATTTACATGCACCGTATCACTCCTCTAAATCTTTTGCCCACTCACCAGCGGAATAAAACAACCGAAACCCGGGGGCGTCACCTACTACGTCAGACGTAAACGTCACGTTTACAACGTTGGTCTTGGAAATCCATTTCTTTGTGTTTGGCTGTGTGCAGTAGATCTGTGTCTGATTTCCTGGCTGTAAGATTTCTGAGAAGACCAGCCTGTCGTTATGGTCAGCGCACGTTTCGGACGTCTGGAGGCCCAAGTCGAAGTGAATGAACGTGAAATGAACCACCTATAATAGAAAAAAAATATTTGTCATTTAGATGATACAGAGTAAATGAGGCAAACTGATGATTAGCAGGTTCTCAAAATGTAAGAATTAGAGAGAGTTGTGTGGTTCGAAATGTACTGTGTTGTGACGTTACAAGTGTGCCGTCTTATGAAATAAAAAAGTGAAAAAAATACAGATAGAAAGAATAGCTCTTGCTTGTATGTGTGGACCAGTATTGAATTCTGTCTGAGAAATGAAGAGGGAACTTATATATTTAGAAAGATACAACTAAGAAATACGAATCTTGACAACAGGGCGCATTCATACCTTATGTTCAGGCACCGTCACCCTCCACTCACAGTGCTGGTGGGGTGCGTAGTTCCGCGGCCAATTCGGTGAGGCGATCGTCCCTTTTGTCTCCTTCAGTTCACCGCCGCATTCTTCCATGAAAAACAAAGGCGCATCATTGAGCCTAGTTCAGACTTTAATTTAAATGTTCATGGTTCAAAACGCGCCATTTGACATATATTTTAATCCCCATAAAAGAAATGAATACAATTATTAGCATCATTACTTAATTCAGCTGGGGTCTAGATGTCCGATAAGCAATGGAGTATCTTTGCGAGAAGGACAGTATGACAGTTACATCCCACTCCGACGCAGATTGTATTCCTGGTCAATAAATTTGGTCGTCTTGAGAAAAAGAGTTTATTAAACGAGGCTGAAGCTACGCTGACCATAGTAGCGTCAACTATACTTAGAACCACAATTAGTATTTGTAAAAATAAATAGATCAGTAAAACGTGATAAAAATAGACCATTACCTAACAAAAGCTTGCATGCATTTACATTCATTGTCACATTGTTTTAAACAAGTCAAACACACAAAGGCTACGGTCATACTTGTGCGCACCCGCCTCGAACCTGCGTTCAGTTCACAAATAGTCTTCTTTTATTTCAATAAGCACATACCTAAGAATGGTTTCATTTCAAAGTGATGGATCTGTGCCATTCCTTGGTTATATAGTCCGCCAATATCACTTCCTGTCTTGGCGCTTATCAGACATGTCCCGTCTCGAATCTACATTGTAAAACATAATTTTAAACTGTGGACTAGAGGGATAAAATATTATAAAAAATAGACATTTTACCAATCACTCGTTAGCCGTGTTAATGATCGTAGGGCGTCAATTTTATGTAGGACACAAACCAATTAGAAAAAAAAAGCAACATGTGCACCAGGGAAGGGAGGATTTCCCTTTGCTTCCATGTCTGATGCGCTAATGGTTGTGATGTGATTGAAAATGTGTGTGTGTGTGTGTGTGTGTGTGTGTGTGTGTGTGTGTGTAGAGGGAGAGGCATGCAAACATACCTGGTAGTCAAAGGAACGACAAATAAAGCCATCTTCTTGGAGGCACATCCTGGCGCAGTAATTAGGAGTAACACCGGAATATTTCTTATGGTTGTTGCCTAGCAACACTGCGTAAGGGGTGGGGTAGAAAAACTGGAGATAGGTTTCTGTAAATAGATGCAAAATATATATAATTTTCTTCTCGCACTCTCACACAGGAGCATGTGACATAGGCTTGCTTAATTACATATGTATTAATTTAATTTAGACCGTATACACTCAGTATGATTGGACCCCGTTTAAGGGCCCATTCCCATTGAAGCACACCCCTCTTGTTTCCAACTTACATACCGGTACATAATCACCACCTTTGCTGTAATCTGTCTTCTACCCAACGTCAGGAGGATGCCTGTTAATCAGTAAAACTGATTGCATTCAGCATGAGTCCCACCTGAGCTGGATCGATTTACGTAGACCGAATGGGAAAGTGAAAACTCACCTATTTTCTCAAAATGCATGACACCCCTCACAAGTCCAGTCTCCAAGCCGTACACATTAGCCGCGATATACTCGCTCATGTAGCAGCCGTGTTCTGAGAACTGATAGTCGATGCTCAGGCAGTGGAAGGTGGCCTCGTCGTTACACAGTTGGGCGCACTCCTCCAGTGACAACCCCAGTCGGACCTGGTTGTACACGTTACCACCAGGGAGGTTCCGTAGCCGCCCGGAGCCGTAGTTGATGAATTGGGACCGTATACCCACTGCAAGTAGACCGTTCATCTTAAAGATTTTTTTTTTTTTACTGAGGTAATTCTGATTCAGTTAATATAATATAATATAATATAATATAATATAATATAATATAATATAATATAATATAATATAATATAAATGAATTTATTGTCGTTTAACGAGTCAACGCAAAATGTGTTAGAGAAGTAATTCAGGTGAGGAAATGGGTTCATAGGGCGGGGAGTTTGACATGCGCAGATTGTGCATTGCACAATAGTATAAAAGGAAATGTGAGATGAGCAGATTTCATTCGAGGCTGTTTTCAGCTTGCTGCGTCTGGTCCAAGTAAATCGCAAATATAAAACAAAGAATATTTTTAATGATATAGAAGTTTGGTCAAGAAAGTGATATATCAGAGAAGGCACAAAATGGAACAGCTGTAATAAGTTTATTGGAGTATTAAAGGGTATGTGCTTAGAAATAATTATGATTAATGAAGTAAACATAGATCAGTGTAAAATGTACAAAATTGGTAACAAAGAAGAGATAGTAGTTGGGATAAGACATTAGAAAATAGTGGTTTCTGATGTACAGTAAATTCTGGGCATTTACACATTCGGTAATATATTTATAAAAATGAAATAGTTCAAATATGGAACGAAAGAATTTATTGAAATATATAAAAGGTGGTTGAAAAGTGTAAAAAAAAAAAAAGGAAAGAAAAAGAAAAGAAGGGAAAGAAAATAGCAGAAGTAGAGGAAATAAGAGAAGTTTGTAAATGGTTATAGTCGGAGAGTTTGTGAAGGACAGTCAGTGCGTGGTGTGTACGCATTCTGTAACGCAGCCAAGCAAACAACAGCTCATAGCAAGGGTTAACGAAATAAATGATTTGTATTGGAAACGGTGGTTGGTTTTTTCGTTGCGAGTTATTAGACAATAAATGATTTATATGCGATTAAGTGAAACGAATAAGTATATAATATAATATAATATAATAATTTGAATTTATTTACAAAGTGTTGCAAGTGACCCATATTTGTACTTACAAAAGGTAAAGAAGGACTTTGTGTTCTAGAATAAATGAAAATTATCTTGAGTTTCATATGCGGGATAAACCTTACGTATTCTGAAGACTTCCAAAAAACGTGTAAACCCGGATAACAGTACCTGGAATTTTCTCGTAACAATCCACGCCGTTAAACTGCCGTAGTCCCCCGGCGCTCTGCGCGTCAAGTTCTGTCAGCCAACAAATCGTGTTCTCGTGATCGTAGTCGAAACCTCGGCACTGGAAAGCCATCTCGTAGATACAGCTTCGGGCGCATTCCTCCACCGTGATAGACGGGAGTTTACGATTGTGTCGGAGGGTAATGACATGGTTTACAATGCGGCTGAACTGCTTGACGTAGTTGGCTGTGCGGAATAAATAAATAAATAAATAAATAAATAAACAAGAGAAAGTTTTTTCTTCATTGTAACTTCTAGACAAATCTTGGGCGTTTGAGGCAGGTCAAAGCGATAAAGTGATTCAAGGTAAATACTACTAAAATGGCAAAACGTTAAAATAATCCTCATACCAAAATAATACTAATACTATATCAAACATGTAACTCAAATGTCCACTATGTGAGTAGTAGCGGATACAAGGGGGAAAGGAGGGTATGTACCACCTCCTAAGTTCCGGAGGTACCCCCCCCCCCTCCCCACTACATAAGAATTATGTAACGAAAAAGTCTTCATCTCTGTGCCCTATATTACAGTTAAATTTTTGTTTAGGCCCCTCTCTCCCAACCAACCTGGCAAAAAACTAAAGGCCCCATCTCCAAGGACACGTGTACGTGGATCGACCTAACTCCGCTGAATGCAAGTAATTTAACAGATTAAGACGCCTCCTCCTGGCGTTAAGTAGAATACAGAAAAGCTGGTGCTTGTACGAGTACACTGGAAACAAGATGCCGCGTCTGAATATTTTTATCTGATTTCAAAGTCTCCGCTGATTTGAGTCCATCTACGTAGACCGATTGTGTCTATGGGAATGGGCCCTTAGCAGGGGCGGATTTAGGGCGTCTTCTGGGTCTTCCGGAAGACGGTCAGATTTTCAGGTTTACATTGAAGACGGTCAAAAATGGAGGATGGATCAACGAAGATAAATTGGAAGACTGTCAGAAAATAACTCTGGATCTGCCCCTGTTTATATTGAGAGTGATCCCGACTTACTTCTGTAATGATCCGTCCCCGTCCCCGGTTCCAGTCGCACCCCGTCGTCCTCGTGGTTCTTCCTGTGAAGGTGACACGTCTTGTGCACGTTGTCAAGCTCAAAAGACCGACATTCAAACTCGGTCTCTTTGACGCAGAGCTCCGCACACGCCTCCACCGAACTATTTAGGAGCTGTTTCACAGACGGAACGGTGAGATGCTCGTTTGCTATTCGGAAGAAAAGGCCCCTGAATGTGTCTGAAAATAAAAAAGACAATGCTGTTGTTATCATTTTGTCATTACTTTTTACACCCAAACAATGTATTTCTGCGATAACGTGGATGAAAACTGCAACACGCTTTTGAAGGCGCATACATGCAGTCCCCCAGTCCCCGATGACGTGACGTCCCTATAGACACAAGAGATCGGAGAAATCATTGAGCTCGGTGGTGTAAAAAACTTTTCGACATACTGAGGCTCTACTGCGTATGAGCTAAAGCATATACATCGGTGCAGACGCTAGACAACTCTTAAGTAAGTTATGCTCCTAGTTATTTATTTATTTATTTATTTTTATTTTATTTTATTATTATTTTTTTTTTTTGTTTAAGAAATATCGTATTCTTTCTGAAGTTAGAAAAAATCTTGGCAACGACCAGAAATAAAAATACACGACAAATATGTTAAGTTCAGGTATCTAATAGTAGTTAAAGAAATGTACTAACAAAGTAAAGACAGTTAACACAGTTTTCAATAAGATAAATAAAAAGAAACAAAGTTAAATTACCATCAGGAAATCCCCTCCCCCATTTGGCAACCCCATTCTAACTGTTACTTATATTTTCGAAATGTTTGATCAACTTTGACAGCTGCATTACGCATTAAAGCACTTTCACAGCAGCTTTCAGAGCCTCATTTCACACAGGAAGTTTTTGACTGAAAGTTGGTTTGAAAATAAGAGTCCGAAAGAATTGTCCACTTTAATTCCGGACTACATGTATAACCACTTTAATAAACTGTTGTTGTCTTTCTGAATTTCGTAATCGATTTTTACTCTAAATGAAATAGAATATTCATTTAACATTGGTTACAGCTGACTAAATTTCATTACGTTCTTTTGTGAAAACGAAAGGGTTCATATCATCAAACTAAACCAGTTTGCACCAATCTACAAAGAAAAATCTCGTTTAAGGTTGATTAAACCATGTAGTTTATCAAACACGATATTAATTCTAAAGGTTTGGCTTTTGTAATACTCTTCAACTGCCAATTTTTACTTTCCCTTTGTTCATTTGTCTGCACCTTAGCTAATTCAATTGTTTATGGTTATAATGAAAGGCCATCATTTCAAGAAATTAATTTATCTGAGTATGTTCATAGAAAGCGTCAAACATCTTCTTCAAATTGCATTCATTTGCATCATGAAATCGCGTCAAAATCTACAAATGATTTTACCCAACAAAACCGATTCCGTCTGAATTCGAAGTTCGGACGGTTTGACCTAACTTAAGTATACAAAGCAAACTGATGGTGACTCATGTCGCCGCTTGTGCGCCAAAAATAAAAATGTTCCCAAACTCTACCAGCCGACCAAGCAAAGTCAAGAAAGAAGTCAGAGTAAACAGGAAGGGAGAAGGCGTGCCAGAATTGTTATTTTAGCTCCAACTCTCCCAGTGTAACCCCACGCCAGCACGTGCTCAATGATCCTCAAATAATTAAAAGAGGTTCAGAAAGGGAGGAAAGGTGCGTGGTATGATAATTCTTGTTTATAAGAAATCTCTTTTATCTAAAATGCATTTTACTCTGACATCGCGGCTCTTTGACAAACGGTGATTATATATATATATATATATATATATATATATATATATATATATATATATATTATGTAGAATGAGTTAGAAAAGAGTTTTGTATGCATGGCATATTCAATTCTGCTCCATTGTAAACACTTGAAAGCTCTCAACTACCATGAGGCGTTTATCACGTATTTTCCAAAGAGTGTCACACTCCCACCAACAAGAAAGAAAATAAAAAAAGAGTTAAATGATAAAAGAAAAGCAAAGGAAGCGATTTTTTATTTTGCAGTGTGTATCTTGGTAGTGTACGTGGAATCAGTTGTATGTGAACCGCAACTCCTACGCGCACTTGTTGTAAACAGAGCTTACAAACGACAAGAGCAGAATGGGTGAAGGAAGCAACCTGCCACTATGTGGATTTATTTCAGACGTTATGGAAAATGCGCAAATTGAAATTAGATCATCAACAGCCAAGTGCCTATGCCTAACGTTGAAAGGAGGGACCAATGGAGAAATCATATAAGAAAACATAAATCAAAATCTCATCACTGGCAAAGATTCATAACATCTCTTCAAACAATCGAGGAACAATCAAGAATAAAGCCGCAACCACCTAAAATTATTTCGTCCCGACATCGTGTCTCTTATTCCAAGAACGTGCTGCTGCCACACATGAAGCAAGTGGGACGTAAAATCATAGAGAATGTTAATAAAATAAGAAAAACTACCCAGCCTACACAAGTCATGTCTGCCAATACACAGACCAAAGAGAATACTTTCTTGGTTCATCCCACTTAGCATCATATTTCAAGAAAAGCATGCAAAAGAATGACAAAAAGATTGTGTCTAGGCAAGTAAGTTTAATGCCGTCTATAAGCCAATGAATAATGTAATAATTTTTAAAGAATCGACATTTTAGGGACACTCACTCGGTATACCAACACCAGAAGAAAAAAAAACGCAACAAGAACACCCGTCTCTGACACAATATGAGCCAAAAACAACATTTTCTCCCGGTTATTATGTCAAATTAGTAGCGGATATGACTTCGTACTTAACGCAATTTATGTTACATATTGCCGCTTTCGCACAGTTGTAATTCTTTAATGCAGCGTGGCTGTCAAAAGGTAATGCCAAGCTCTAGAGAGTGCTTACTTGCGTGTGATTGTTAAAACACACATGACCACGTGCATTGCCAAAGCTAGAGAAGGAAGTAACTAGATGTAACAAAGTGTGTGTGTGTGTGTGTGTGTGTGTGCGTGTGTAGGTGTGTGCGGGTGCGCGCTGACTTACTGTTTTAATGTGTCTGTCTATGAATGTGTGTAGCAGTACACTACGTATCTGTGCGCGTCTTTACACGCGTTTCGTTGTGCATGCTGGAGGAGCTGAATGAACTAATTTCTCCGCAACATCCAACTCCATTTCCTTCTACAACAGTCAATTCATTTCCTGAATCAGGTATTGGATAAAAAATAACTCATAATCATTTCATCTAGCAATAACTCATAATCATTTCATCTAGCCAAAGATATAGCAATATAACCATGCATCTTTTATAAGAGTCCCAAGTATATGCCTATACATACGATATAGGCCTACTGCTAGGAGTCGAAAATAAATTGATCTGCTAGAACGGGTTTTAACCAAATACTACTATATAAACTTCATAAAATAATTCGAAAATACCAGTCAAAATTACAGACAAAACGCATACTGACGTGAAACCCCAACATAAGCACCTACGCAAACTTTGTTCTCAAAAACGCAAAGACTGCGTAGCAAGCTGTGAAATTATTTTGCGATTGTTTTCATGTTTTACTCCATTACTCAAACATGAGAAAGAATAGACCGACAGATCTGCAAATATTAAGTTGGAAATATTTTTTTTAAATACCAGTTTTGGTTCTGACTGATAAAAATTGTATTACTCGACCATTATTCCTTCTAATATCTGTGTACGTCAAAATGCCTAAGCGAGAAAAAAGGAAAAGTAAAGAAAAAAATACTGTAAATGTTGGAACGTTGACCGGCTGATCAAAATCCACCAGTGCCAATGGGGAGCTTAGTCGTTTAAGTCGCGACGTATTGTGCTAACGAATGACACCATACACTGCACATATAAACGGTCTATTATGTGACAATGATATGGACCTCTTCCTATTGGATTTGAAGTATATACCAACTACATGTATATAAAAACATGTTTGGCGTTTTCCAACTGCAAGTCTCGCTCTCGCGCATAAACTTTTTCATTTTGAAACCTTCATAAAAAATCGAAAACGAGGCCTCACCGTGGCATGCGCAGTTGCAGTTTAAAAGATTGAGGATAAGTACATATATACTGAATACTGACAAAAAGAATCTATCTCATTACAAGGTGAACCGAGGTGCCTCTCTTGTGGGGCCTTCAAGGGGAAATTCAATCCTACGAAAAGAAACTGAACGTCTGGCTTCTGAATAAGAGAGCCCAGGAGGTCAGAGTCTGTATAGCCTACAGAGTAGCGTTGATCTGTAACAAACCACCTTTTGTTTATTTACTTATTACTGATATATCTCTTTTTTTATTAATGGAATGAATAGAAACATATAAAACATTTTCTCAACAGAAGCCTTCCATGTTAGTTATTATTATTATTATTATTATTATTATTATTATTACGAATCTTGATACATACATGTACATGTGTATCAAACACAGGGGAAAATCCTGACTCACAAATGGTGCACAAATGTTTTGTGATGTATGTAAGTCACTAGCTATGCTGCTTATTTCTACAGTGTAGGACTTTTGCTCAATATTCCCTGTATAACGTAGGGGTGGGGAAAGTTGTATTTTGTAATTTGTGCTAAGAGACGCATATAAAAGGCAACCCTATACAAAACCAGTTCAAGCATTCTACAGCCACAAACATTTTAATTCTCCTTAATGTCTGCACATGCTTTGAAATGACAGGGAAATGCACAATGCTTAACTTTGATATAAAATGATAGTATTTTTTGTTAAGCGTCTGGGCTACGAAGATGCCATCTAGCATTTATGTCTTTGCTCAATTCTTACCTCCGTGTTAGCATTAAACCCACGTCAATGCAACAATCTTGAAATTTGCACAATTATCCATCTAAAAGATTTATAATTGATTGATGAATATATCTGTAAAACCGAACACTTTCTTAGTTATCTTATTTTCTTTCCATAAATGCATTTATTTCTCAATTCATTTATCTGTTAATTCTTTTATTGCATGCACTTGGACGTGTAATGCATTGTACTAAAACATGTATCCATATTGCAACACCTTGTCTTTACTGTATGGGGTTTAAAGGGGCTAATATCCCACGACTGTGCTGTTTTATCTTTTTTTCACATTAAGGAATCCCCGTCCAGGCGTATAAATATCACAGTGGTCAGCACAAGTTCAGTTCATTTACACGGTATGTACATGTACATGTATCAGGCATAGTGTGCTAAAGTTATAATTATAGGAGAAGTTTTGTGTCGGAATAAAGCGAGATTTGTGGTTGAAAGTCAATACATGACTTAAATATCCTATGCGTATCAGCGCCTTTAATCCTATTAAGAATAAAAATTATTAGAATTCGAGGTCACGCACGAAAGCTTAGGATGGCTTTAAATGTGGTGCATATTTCGCGGTTTGGGATTATTATATCGCTTGCCTTTCTCTCAGTTCAAAAATATGCTACTAATGTTGTACATAGGGAAAAAGATAAAGTATTTATTTCGCTTGAATAGCATTGCATTCATTGCGCCAACGTATGCGCGCGTAATGCGTAGATATTTGAGGTAATATCGGTTTATTTTGCTACAAATACATTATGCTACTTCTAGGCTTAAAGAATGCACCTGAACAATAAGAGAATCTCATTCCCATCTATGATTCACCGACCGCCGTTTTGTTGATTAACAATACTGCCTGCACGTGTGGCGGTTGTTTTTTTAGCCCGGGTGAATGCGAAATGGTACTTATGATTCTCGTGTTTCACATAAACAGTGCCCTTGCCTTTAGTTGATAAGCATAATAACCCATCAGACGTGTCTTTGAGGTGACAGCTCTCTCTCTCTCTCTCTCTCTGTGTGTGTGTGTGTGTGTGTGTGCGCGCGTGCGTGCTTATGCATGTCAACAATTGTGTGTGCATGTACTTGTGTATGTCATTGTAGTCTGTATGTGAGTTCGTGTGTGTGTGTGTGTGTGTGTGTGTGTGTGAGAGAGAGAGAGAGAGAGAGAGAGAGAGAGAGGGGGATCGATATTTTTTACTTTTCTTTCTTTTAACATGAATAATCTTTTTATTAAGTGTTCAAGGACGGGTCTGCCTTTTCATTGGGCATCCGTTGTTCAGAACCACATGCAGTCCTTATCTATCCTCCCGCTTTGAAAAAAACTTTAACTTTTTGCAACTGATCTCTTCTATCAATGCCCCTTTGTTTGATTCTGTCTATATTTGAGACAGACCGCCACCCTCAAAGCTAACTTGAAGTGTAGGTATCAATTTAAATTCAGGTAAGATGTTGAAGATTGGAGGAGTTAGTTTAACTTACAATCCTTTTGAAATTTTGGCAATGGTTTTGCGTTGCTTTGGTGTCAAGAAAATCTCACAGTGGGATAATTCACAAAGCCATTTACCCTGTGAATACACACAATTCTCCCTACGTATTTTCAAGATAAAGACACAGACAGCTAGTACATGCTTTATTGACAAGACGCGCATCTAGCTTTCATTAAGTCAGCACATATGTACACATAACGTGCTCCTTGAAAGGTAAAATTCAAGCATGGGTGAATTTTGCAATAAACCTGATATATCAAAAACACAGGAATGCTGCCCAAGCTCAACAGTGCAGACGCGCACTTGACATTTAGTAAATAGATCTTATTTGATATTTTGCATTCAGCAGGTGAGAACGATAAATAATTGCTCGAAAAATAACGATCCACACTTTTTTATCTTAGCACTAAAAATAATGCTGACATTTGCGTCTTATATGAGGTTGTAATGTTTCCTCACATAGCACTGTGCTAGTGTTACAGTGTATTCAAACCGTAATAAAGATATACGTGTACTTGTCTGAAAGTCCCATATGCAAATATGTACCACTTTGTAACTGTAAATAGAAAGCATTCAATAGATAGGATACCTTTACACTCAATTTAGAATCTTATTTGACTTCACTAGTAAAATGTAGATACTTTAACACTGTATTTTTCTTCGTTATTTTTTAACAGAAGAACACCAGCGTCCTCCTACATCTACTTATCTTACATGCATCTCAACATGAGAACGCAATAACTAAATTTACAAACTAAATATTGTTTCAACATTCTCAGGTCTTGACAGCACAGCGCCTTGTTTTCATGACATAAAATTGAATACCGATGCCAGTCCTGTCAAAGCCAATCCTGTGTAAAAATTGAAGACGGTGGCTGTGTTTTCACATGTATATTATTTTTTAAAATACCTTTGAACAACAGGGAGTTCGAGTGCCATTTTCAAATTTTGCACTTACCCAACTGTGCTTTTTATTTGAAAGATTTTAAAAATTCTTTCAAAAGATGTAAAAGAAAGCGTTTGTATGAGTGAATAGTTTAGAATTTAAATCTAAAATAGTTTAAGTTGTTTTGAAACAGAACTTGATCTGCTTGTTTTTGTCAAAGTCAATTAGGTTGGAATTCAGTGGTAAATGCATCACATATTTCGTACGAATAAGCATTTTTAAAGAATTATTTATAGACCTTATACTACTACATTGGAATTGCCGGGAAAGGGGGGGGGTTATGGTAGTGATTTACCACAGTGAATCAGATAAACAGGTGTAAAATGAACCCCAAAAGAGTGACAAGTAATCCCTGACTTATTGCCAAAGTGCAAAGATATAAAATAGTCAGTTTGATAACTAGATCCTTAATAATTAGATTTCCATTCACCTCATGCACGAGACACCGGGTCATCTGTTATCACCCCGTTATTCAGAATCCCGCCTAGAGTTTCAGAATGCTGAAATCCTTGGCGGATCTAGGATTTTGCACAAGATACGGAATTTTCCCTTGCTTTAATTGGCAAATATAAAATAACAGACGAGGGTAATTCTACTTTACAGAGCATAGAATAAAAAATCTCTTGATTTAGTTTGTTGTGCCGTTCTATGAAGACAAGAAGGGGGATGGGTGAAAAACCAACCTCTGAATGGAGACAGCTTCCCATAAACCTGTGAACTCTGGGTAATTTTCTGCCTTAAGTTACATTGGATGAGAATTTGAAACTAAATACTTGATGATTGATTGGTGCAGAGAAAACTGATTTTCTTTTGTAACGAGTCATGAGTATGATAGACGAGGCAGCTAACGCCCCCTGGCTGGACAGAACTGTGACAACGATTTTATTTAGCACGTTGAGTCTCTTTCTCGGTTCTAAAACTCAACTTGTCCGATGTCTAATTCTCGTAAGCTTTTGTGTAGTGCTCGAAATGTTATACGTGTAGATGCATGGTTAGTAACGGGTTGCAGGGATAAGTGTTAATCCATATTAATTCTGGTTTGAAGAAAAACAACACACTCTAAAATCCACTTGAAAAAATTCTCCAGGTCGACTGTGGTAGAATACGTAAAAGGGTGATCGATCACTCTACAATTTGTCACTTGGAATTACATTTTATTTTGCGTGGAAAGAGGGGATGGGGAATGTAGTAAGGACGTACATGTAGCTACTTGCAGTACTAGTTGGAAAGCATGAACCTGGCGTAGAAAGTCCTTTTGCTCACAATGTTAACGTTGTTACAGTATAATTCCCCGCCCCCCGCCCCCAAAGACGGCCCAGCCTGCTCTACACTTTTTCTTTTTTACATCACAAAAGCGTGGAAATAAGTCTGAATATAATTTTCAGGTCACTATGAAATCCGTGCAGCAAAACGTGAAACTAAATACATCCATATACATCTAGATGATGAGAAAAATATGTCACTGAGTGAAAAAAAAAGCTGGAAAGAAGGAAGGGAGAGGTCTCCATCACAGTCCCACAAGGTAGTCGTGTTTCCTATCAAATTGAGTCCACCCAAAACTGTGCTGCCCGATTGCGATTATCTCATCATTATGTGCAAATCTAATCAATTTTGTTGCCCGCCCAATGTTGCCATTGAGAATAGTCGCATGCTGTCAGATCCGTGTCCTTATTAAGGCTACCGTATATAAGACAGTCAGCATGTCAGTTTAAAATCTGTTGTACCTACATGTAGTATGGTCGACCACACTTACATTACATAGAAACACGCCTAAAATCATGTATGATTTAAAAGCTTAAAGTATCACGTTCATTGTCAATCCTTATGCTAAAATGTTAATATTTTTCTTATATATTTTGAAAAAACTTGGGGTCCTGCATAGTTAAAAATAATCAACATTCTATCCAATGATCCAAGACAAGATCCAAGGACAAGATCCAAACATGATATTACATGTATGAGAAGCACGAAAAGGTCGGGAGCAGAAGATTCGTGTACACTATACACTGTCACAAGTCAGTCATCGTTTAATTGATCTTTCGGGTTTAGTGGAGTTGTCGCATTAAAAGTCGCAGACAATTGTTGACCGGCGACACGGAGCACGAGGGGCTGTGCGATGTCTGGGGGGCATCAAGTTACCCGTCTAATATGACAAATTGTACTCGGAAGTCATGAAAACTGCCGTTTTATACACTCGACTTCTTACCGGATAAATAAAACTCGAGAGCCCATTGAGTGATTCTAAACGACCCCCAGCTCACAATGGAGTTAGAAAAGAACAAGTAAGCGGAGCGAAATATGACTCCGACAGCAAAACGTCTAATCGTCATTGTTGGTCCTGTGTCAACCCAGTTAACTTTTCCAACTGAATGAAGGGCCACGGGGCCAGACGCGAAATTGGAGGCAATACATGGATTTCAGAAGTCTAATTGAGGTGCCGTCTCATATGAAATCAATTCACAAAAGAAAAAATAAATAAATAGATAAAATACGGTAGAATAGAGAGAAACATGAAGATGAATTAAGAATTAAACGAAGAAAATGGTGAGATATTCTTTGTCAAAATGTAACAGAGATATGCATTCCTTAATTCCTACTCGTCGGTAAATATTTTCCTAATAAAACACTTGCAATTGGAATTGTTTATTTATTTATTTTTTTTACAATAAACAGTATGTGGTTATACAAAATGATGAACATCACAGTCTGTGCCATTTGATTAACATGCAGGAAAACTAATGTCTCTGCATGACGTAATGCAGTCAACATTTCACTTGCCACATTATCTCAGAATGAAAGAGCTTGTCTCAAAGTAGGCTTGAGATAGGCAGAAGCATGCGAATCGAATTAACTGTACACAATTACTTTACCCTACACTAGCAATGCCACTGGGGAATTCGATCCGACCTGAGTAATGATTGAAATGCGTTGATGGCACGAGGAAGATGAGGGGCTGTGTCCTTGTCAGTTAGAGATCTAAGGATACAACCAGACAGAGTTCCCTGGCTGAGTAATCCGCGCTTTCTTCCTCCCTCCTACCATGGCCCATAGGAGCCTACGCGTGCGTCTTTTAGACGCCCCTTTACATGCGAAAACGACAAGGCCTATGCCGAGTTCGTCTTTTACTACAGAGCTTTGAGAGCCGAAAATGACATGGCTGTGTCTCTTTCGCCATGATGCGAGATTGACACGACCCATGTCGCGTTTGTCTCTCAAATGACACTGTTATAAAACATGAAATAGGCATAACGTGTGATTTTCGCAGCTGAATAAGTAGACCCTTATAAACGAAGTTGACGTAACTTGAGAGTCATGTCGCTTTCAACTCTCACAAACCTCCAACAAAATCTATCTCCACACAGACGCGCGCGACATGTACTATTGGACATGGGTCAGTTGAAACCCTATTAATCTAAAGGGCTCATGTTACTTTCAGCCATCTCTTATATGTCAAATCCAATTAATTTGAAACAGTGTTGTGCTGTCCCAAAACATTTTTTTTCATTTGAATCCCATCATAATTTAGTGCTATCTAGATAACAGTGTGGCTAATTGCTTGTAATAATTATATGGCCTCATATTTTTATTTTCAAGGATTCAAATATAAAGGGTTTTAAGACGGTCCTTCTGTTTCAAATTAATTGGCTGAAAGTAACATGAGCCATTTAGGTTAATGTCGCTTTCAACTGACCCATGTCCAATTGTAGGCCTACATGTCGCGCGCGTCTGTGTGGAGATAGATTTTGTTGGAGGTTTGTAAAAGTTGAAAGCGACATGACTCTAAGGTCACGTCAACTTCGTTTAGAAGGGTCTACTTATTCAGCTGCGAAAATCACACGTAATGCCTATTTCATGTTTTATAACAGTGTCTTTTGAGAGACAAACGCGACATGGGTCGTGTCAATCTCGCATCTCTGGAGTTCAGTAAGTGGCGAAAGAGACACAGCCATGCCATTTTCGGCTCTCAAAGCTCTGTAGTAAAAGACGAACTCGGCATAGGCCTTGTCGTTTTCGCATGTAAAGGGGCGTCTAAAAGACGCACGCGTAGGCTCCTATGGGCCATGGTACCCTCCCTCTCTCTCTCTATCTCTCTCTCTCTCTCTCTCTCTCATGTTACCAGAATTTTAGCACACTAAGCAAACTTTCCTTAGCTCATGTTTCATTTCTCCCCAAGCCGAAGCAAATTGTTTAAACCTTCAACAAGTAAAAACACCACATCGGCAAGCACTCGGGCAAATATATCACCTCTCGGATTACCTCAGCTGGGAAAAATGTGTAATTCAAAAAACAAGTTCCACATTCACCCTCCTCTACAACGCAATTTTAATGCCAGCCCGGCCTAATTGCCTTCCTCTTTGGAGTAACCTAAGACCTAAGACTGCACTTGTTTTTGAGATTAAAACAAAATGCTCTCCTCTGCCATTAAAGATAATTGCAAGGGAGAATTTTAGAAAAAAAAAGATGTATAAATATTCCCTAACATTCTTTAAGTAATCTGAACTAGTTTTGCGCGGCAACATGCTGCCAGCTGTATACGAAGTTGTTATTTCCATTCCCAGACGTTCCCCGTTGTTCATCTCCAAAGATTATAACACATCAAATTATGTATCATAAAAATATATTAGGCCCAGAATGTGGGGAAGAAATATGTTTGGATGTAAACGGCAAAACGCCCAAGGCGGGAGGAATATACAAGTATAGAAACAGTATGGTTTGGTTAAATCACAGACGGAAGACCATGTGTAAAACGAAGGTCTGCCAGAGAGGTATAAACGCACGTGAAAAGATGCCTCTTTTCGGATTAAATGTTACAGGGTGTATTTTCCTCGGTTTATTATGGTAAAATGGCAAGGAGAGCTGCTATAACGAACTATATAACAAACACGTGTGGTAAACAGACTGGTTTGGATGGTCGTTGGGTTACATCTATCAAAAGCAAAGTTTTCTTCTAGTAACAAATATGGAAGCTGTATAGTAAGACCCACTGGTCCTGGTTTTCTATGACTGAACATTGATTATATACATATAAATACTATCGTTGTTTTGTAATGACTTCTTTTTAAATACCGTGTTAAAATAATTGTGTGTCTGCGTGCGTACTTGCGTATGTGCGTGTGTGCGTGCGTGTGTTTCATGCCCCGAACAAAACGCCATTTTACATGACAGAACACATTTAGAATGTGATGCAGACGCTGAATGACTCACTGAACAAAGCTGAACTAAAATTAAATTGGAATAAAGTCCACTGCGGGGGACTTATTTCTCTTTTGACGAAGAAAAAGCACATGTTCCTCTTTTTCAAACTCCTTAAGTAAATTTGCTACTTACATATAGACATACTTTTTGTATGTCGTCATTTTCTGTTTGGTCGGTTGCATATGATGGTCGTTATTGCTGGCTACATCCTTATAGCGTGTTAATTAAAATGGAAAACCAGCTTACAGCGCCTCCACAGCAAATGTTCTTATATACACTCATATGAATATAATTAAAGGTGCCCCTTTCTTGAATCACACACACACACACACACACACACACACACAAATTACACCGAACGCCTTCGATTTTTATCATAAGATTCCCAATTTTAACGCCCCTTCTTCCATTTATTTATAATACGATATTCAAACGCGTTTTCATACATTTTAATTTAAATTAGATCAAAATAAGTTAAAATTCCTGATCTACATTCAGTCCAGGTTAATTTTATTGGTTATGTCACCTATGTCATCGAAAGTTTCCAGGCTTGTTGGGAATATCAGTCTTTTTTAACAAAATTCTTGTAAAATGGATGACAACTTCATTTTGGCGGGAAGAGTGCAATAAATCGGTTTTCCTTGGGTATGTGACAATTTTCCCATATAACTTCCACTGCTTTATGAATCCGTTCCGACATTCAAATTGAGTCGATTGTTTCTGTGTGTTTTTTACAGTAATCTCTTACGAGATCATATAGGAGGGTAGCCTTCTATGAAGGTCCACGTAGTCTGATAACAAGCACAGATTTCTGAATAATTGCGATAACCGCCGTTTTGGTGGTAAAATGGACTTAACTATTTTTCTATGTGTTGTTTACAATTATGTATTACTGAGGAATTAATGTGGAATCTCATATGAAGACTCGTTACCCTTTTACTCAACTTATAATGCTTATCAATCAAGTTACTATAATTATTTTGACATTGATTAGTCGCCTACTTTCTATTTTACTTTTTTTATGTCACATTTTCTCTTCTTAATTTAATTTTGATAAATAAAACAAATTAATGCAATGTAAAACATATATGTAAGTCATATTATATGATCATTTTTCATGTTTTTTTTTAAATCATATTGAGCCATCATTGTCTGACCCAGAATTTTGCTTAATAGCACAAGGATAAATGGATTTTGTCTCACACAACAAAAGACGGGATAATTTGTAAAATGTTTAGGACGCAAGAAAGTACAAAATTTCTTGGGTTGTCTTATTTGGCTCGCCATTTTTTATTGGCCGGGGGAGGGGGGGTAGATAAAAGGGGAATAACGCAACCAGTAATGGAGTATTCCTGGAGTAAAGAATGGGCTCTTGCCTTTTGTGCCCCCCCCCCCCCTCCTCTCCACTGGGATCCGCTGTTGCTTGTGATACTGTAGCCCACAGTGACGTAAAAGTTTGCTTTCTTTATCGTCTTCTCTCGACTTCTACAAACATACCAGACATATATGTATCTTTAATATATATGTCAACCTTTGTCTAACAACAAAGCTGAAACATGCCGGAGAGTTTTGTGAAACAACACTTTTTCCTGTCTTCAAATGGACATAATCTCACGCAAAGGGTTGTTACATATTTGTCTCAAAACAAAATCAGCAGTTAGATTTGCAACTGCAGCGCTCGTAGAGCGAAACCCACAAAATATTTACTCGACGTTTGCTTGCTTAAGTGTAGTCCTTTTCAACTTCACTATTTGCAACGACATTGAAAAATAAGCTAATCGCTCTTTAGTTTTGTTACCCGGGGGGGCTTGAGGTATTTACGTCTATTTTACCAGAGCTAACTTTATATCGGGTTCCCACGAAGTCAATTACCTAACCAAAGGAAATGAGGAATAAAGTGACGCTCATGTTCTTTTTACATTGCGTTGCTCTCTTCAATTCTCTGAGCACAATGCTTAGAGAGTCACGGTCACCTAACTATGAGCGCGCTCGGGATATACGTGTAAAAATTATCACGGTTTTTAAGGGACTTGAAGGCGCCATCCAAGGCATATGGTTATTCGTCGACAAAGAATGGATTTGTTTTTGTAAGAATATCCCAAAACTTTTAATGCAACTAGTCTGTCGCTAGACACAGACTTGGTACAAAGCAAAAAGGGAAAACATGACTTCTTCTGCTATTATTTTCTATTATGATTATGATTATGATTATTATTATTATTATAATTATTATTATTAAATAATTAATTATATTATTTATTTATTTATCAACAGCATAGCACAGGCCCATTGTGTGTACCGAGAAAGAGAGACTGTCTGCCTGCCTCGCTGCTCTAGAGGTAAACTGCACTCCAGACACGGGACGACCTTTTGCACTAGTACAGCGTATACATCTAAACACCCCTTCAACGTCAAGACAGTTGTAATCAATGTCACCAACCATTGTAATCAGGTGGTGATAACTGGAGTCAGCGGACAAAAAGCAGCTACTGTCACCGTTACGTGCTTTATTGTCGTGAACTGAGACGCAAATGAGACGCAAATGAGGTTCGTGGATTATCAAGAGAAAATAGAAGAAAAGGGGGGGAGGGACAGTAAGCATTCCCCTACATCCGTCACTACTTGCCTGAAACACACGCCAGGCAAGAAGTGATGGAAAAGATGTCGGCATGGGGATAAATACTTTTTATTCGCAATAAAAACATACGCCTATTAGTATATAAAATTTCTATTAGGCTAGACTTAAATATCGAAGACTAACAAGTGGGTGGGGCAGACTGGAAACGGGTCTTATGTCCCTTTTGACCTTAAACATGCACAGTCCTTTCCTACACATAGTAAATATGGAGTCAGTGACTTGGATAGTTGATATGTACCCTGTTTAAAGCATTGCAACAGACATGGTCAAAAACATCATCAAAACTCATTTAACCGGTCTGGGCCACTCAGCAACGTAAGGTATACATGTACGTCGTTTGTCTAATGACCGGAAACCCAAAAAGAACCTGGATAATATATATACATGTAGCAGAGATAGGTTTACAAATATACGGACCTTCATGGCCACAGAGTGTATATTTCAATTAGTATTTGGTGTATCTAAAGTCTGGACACATAGGCAAATACATTTTACTGATAAATATTTCGAACAAAATGTCTGATTCAAATATCGAAAATGTACATATTAAATAAGATAATAAATCAGCTGATTAATGTATCTTATCTGTGAAACCAAAAAAAGTAAGTTCTCAATAGTGATGTTTCCGTAATTCAGAGACACCCTGTATCTTATTTATGTCATCATTTCATTGCCACAGACAATGTATCTGTCAGTCAAAGCCGGGGATGTTGCGTCGGAGACGCCTAAGAAGTCTTTGATAGTCCTGTCGTCTTTCAAGTCTATAATCGAAGGCATAAGGACCACCTGATGAACAAAAATGTCAAATGAAAACATGACCTTTTAGCGGAGGTTAACGACCCCAGTGGCGCAAAGGGGGGGGGGGGGGGGGCGATTAGACACGAGTTGTTGGGGGGGGGGGTCTGTCCTTGTTCAAGTTTCCGAATTTTCCCTGGCCCACTTTGATAATATTGAGAGAACTGCTGTCATTTTTAAGTAAGGCTAAAATATCTTTTATAGAGGTCAAATGTCAATGCAGATCTTGCCATTCTTTGAATACGATTCAGAGACCTGCCATTCATCTAAGCACTTCTTACTTGACTGACAATTCGTATCAGTTTTCCATACGTACACTTGTTCTGCGTGCTGCTTGACATTCCTATAAATAACCGATTTTTTTTTCGTTGTGCGACAAGACAGGCTTCTATCAAAGACAAAGTGAAGTTTCCGCGTGTGAATGTTTGTTTCTGTCTTTTTTCCTTTCGTTCAGTTTTGGGACGTTTTGAGACGCGCCCGGCCGTATTGTCCAAAGCCTTATTCCTAACCTCTATGAAGTAATTTTGTAATCAGGGGTATGTTGTAGACATCTTTAGGAATGGGTGAATAGTTTGCACACAGGGCAGTTGCAGGAGGGACATAGACCGTCTTCAGAACTCTGAAAACGAGGTTTTGCGGTAAATTTAGGAGGGGATTAACAGGCGTAAAAACAATGGGTCGAAGAGATCATGGATGAACCGGTTAAAGAGGACATCCCCTCTCTTCTCTTTCTCTCTCTTCCTCTATCTTTCTCTCCACCTCTCTCCAATTCACTCGCTCTCTACCTCTCATAAGTAAGCACATACACACACACACACACTCTGGCACACATACACACACACTATCTATTCTCCCCAGCATTTTTTTTTTTTTTTTTTTTTTTTTTTTTGCGAGCGTTGAGAGACAAACAAATTAGATTGCGGTCTCGTATAAATTTAAAGCTCTTTGAAATGTAAAGTACTAAACATAGACATATGAGTCTGACCTTCCACTATCTCTTACCAAATATTACAACGTTAATGCGTGCACTCATTCATCTTTTATACAGACATGTGTAACAGAAAGAAACACGTGCCGTATAATACTGTTAGTTGGCGTTCGGGTCTGTCTTGTAGTAAACAAAAACGGCTCTGCTTAGCGTCGACAACACCGTTGATGTGGGATAATAAACATCTCCTACACGAGAGCTAATTTAGTTGGGTTATATGATTTATGTGTCTCTCCATAGCCTTATGACTGTACAGTACTGCAAAAGCTAGTAAGACGAAAACGGTGTATATATACATAACTAAATAAATACTGATCCATAAATTGACATACGTGCCTGAATATATCTAAATTGCTGGGGTTGTAGCAGAGTGGTGTGAAGAAATGCCAGTTGAAACTATAAAAATCTAGGTTACACAAACACGGACAGAAACTTTCAAGCTACATTTCAAGAGGTGGCTATATAGGATATCAAGAAAGTTCGACAAGCTTGGCTATTCCATCATCACCCTTTATTATTTGTTGACTTTTGTAATGAAATACACCCTAAACACCTTGATATGGTGAAACAAGCATCAGTTTCAGTGCTAGTTTGGATGTGTATTATACGAGTATTGGGTGGCTGAAAACAAGAATAGCTGTTCAGGTTCATACACACACACACACACACACACACACACACACACACACGCCGTACGTACCTTTTAGGGGGCCATTACTAGAGCTCAGAGTCGCCTGTGTTCTGGGGCAGAAACAGCTGATCGCTACGAGACCCGTCATAACCATTAACACGAAACGCTTTGCAGTCTTTTCCGTCATCTTTTAAAAGTATCCTCACTATCCTCACGTAATCCTCCCAGCTGTACGTGTATTCCCTCTTCCGTTAAATAAGAAGACGGTTACATACTACTCTGATAAATAACGCCGTTAACATTCCCAGACCAGCTCGGAATAAATGCGTTCACCTTGCTGCTGCTGCAAAGCTTTAACTTTAACCTAAACCGCAAACATAAAGGAAGTACCCGGTCTTAACCGAGGCTCGTGAAGGGCTAGACTAGGGGTTACCGGCCCGCATCAAATGCCGATTATACTTTTTAGAATAACATCAGGCGCTGAAAACAACGGACGAAGCTGAAGTGAGACGCAGCTAGCGTGAAAGGTCCATTTTGTTCGTAGTAAACATATTGAGCAGGCCGTAAAGACCGACCGCAGTTGGCGTGGAGAGACAGACTGTTCGCAGACGCGCTACTCGGGACCTTTACTACGTTAACCTGTGGGTCGTAAAGTGATGTTTTCACAACTCGTCGAAAAGGTCACATGAATGGAGTTGGAGAACAGGAGATTGAAATAGGCATTATCGGGGAGGGAAATTACCACACTGATTATATAAAGGGCGGATTCACACCTGACACAAGTTTGATGTAGTTTAGACCTGTTTAGAGTCGAGTGGCTTCATTCACATGTTTCTCTCCTGAACTGCTCTGCATACTTAACCTGTTAACGTATAATGTTACTTCTACAGGTTTTAACGTATTCCTAAAGCTGACTTAAGTTAGACGCTATGCGGGTCGCAATGTCACCGAGTGCACTTTTAGATCTGTTTTTTTTTTTCATATACCTGTCTTAAAACATTTTAAATGCGTTGAAATTTGTTTCAAGAGCAGAGATGATGCTTCCATAGCCTGAAGATACCACGCACTGTTTATGTCATTCCCATATTTTTTCCATTACCTTATTTTTATGAATTTCTTCCCATATTGAAAATAATCAAAGTTTCTGTTCGAAATCTGCTGACGAGCACAGTGAAGTTATTTACTCGATCACTACATGCCTTTACCGGGTATTTTGTATTCGGCGCACATGGGCTTTAATTTGAAATTACCTTGTAGGCCTATGCATTAACAACAATAATTCATTTTTTATGCATGTGCGCTATAATTTAACTTAACTACAAAAAAAGAAGATTTAAAAAAGGAAACAAACTAAGAACTTTTAGCTGAGTGTCGATGATTATTCCACGAGGGAGACCCCAGTAATAAACTGAAAGGTTTTCTTTGCATGTCGGATATTTGTGTAGATAATTGGAAAAACAAATGGGAGATAGAGAGGTCTGAAAATAACCGACTGACATTAAAGATACATCGGTACTGTGGGAATCAGAACTTAGAAATTATCGCAATTCCATCTCATCCTCCCTTTATTTTTTTTGTCAATAAGTTATTGTCATTACTCTTTACTTCATTTTGCTCAATTGTCATCTTTTTTTAAACTTAAGCCTGCAATATATGTGGATTGTCCTTCTTGGTCTTCTATTGAACGTGTAAAACCTGGACATTAAAACGTTGTATTAGCCTTAGAGATCATATTAAAAAATGAAACCGAAACTATGCGAGACCATTATCCTTATCATGGTTTAAAAATCCACGATGTAATTTTGCTATATAATTTTCCAATTTCTAGCAAAGAAGTTTGTTGGGTGTTACAAGCTACTGTTTTGCCGTCAGCAAAAACGACGCAAAACAGATGTTTAGGAGAAGCAGAAATGCCATCACTGTTGACAGTGCCTGAACCAGCATATTTATCAAGGATAGTAACATGTTTCACAAAGTTACCACTTACCACTGTACATACACAGGGATGAGACTATATATTTAGTGAAAATATTAAAAATATAGAGTGGGGTCCAGGGGGTCGTCTAGGCCAATGATATTCTTGGCTCCCCAAAAGTCGGAAATCCGCCGATATTCGGAAAAATCCCATACCTTCATACATAACTGGTGGCCATTTTAGCATGAATAAGAAAAGCCACGCATATATATTAACTGTTTAGGGAGGTTGTGGAGGAGGTTGTGGTGCAGAAATACATGTACACATGTACATACGCCAGCTATACAGAGGGCACAGGTGTATATATAGGTATGTCGCCTCGCCGTTGAGGAGGGTACGTGGTGCCATGACCAGAACAGGTGCACCCTGAATTTCCACCTTCCTGCATGAACCGTGCTAAGACTGCGTGCTATGACGTATATTGTTATATATGCACCACGTTTACACGGTATAATATCGAGAGCCCATTCCCGCGTCGGATTCCCCAGTAAGCTTTTACCCGGTAAATGCTTAAGATAACTTAAATTTACTGCTTATGAGATAAATAAAAAATGTATCGATTTTTCTCCATATTGTCACGTTTCTTAGCTCCCGAGGAATGTGCTACGTCAAAGTGTCGATTCAAGTGTATACAAGTAATATCAGTCTTTGAAAAAAAATTATTGTAATTGTAGTTGTCTTGGAATGGGACATAGAATGGGTTGCCATGTTGTCATTGTGAAATTGTACCGAAAAAAAACATATTTGTGATAAAATATATGGACAGATTTGGAATTTTGACAAGTGTGAACACATCTGTATTATATTTGCAGCTAATAAATAGAATGAACCAGGCCGTCTGCAGGTGTCTGGTATGCTAGATACGCGCACGTATTATTAGGTTTGTACTATGCCACAATTTTGTACAATGCGCTATATTGAAAACGCGTAGCGGGGTGGGTTAATTAAACTGTCCCTGTATTCAGGACTTATTATTGTGGGCTCGGCGGTTCCAGCTGTTTTACTTAACGTTAATATGATTACATTGTGCGCACCCTGAGTCGATCAGTTTACTCGAAACTATTTCGCTTCACACGAAGGGCCCAATGTCTGAAAGGGCATTTATGTGGGGAGCTGGTTGTCCCCCCCCCCCCCGCGCCCAACACACACACAGACCCATGTCTTATCTTCTGAATCCGATTCAACAGTGATGGTAGAAGGGAAAACAAGAAGTGGATTGAAGTATCAATATTGATAAAGTAGAATAAACGAATATGCACTTTACTGGCCAGATTTTATTACAGATGTTGAAGGATTTCTAAAGGACGCGAAATAAAGGTGATGAACCCAAATGAGAAATGACCGTGGCAAAATACGAATTAAGGAAATAAGTGACAATCTAACATATCAGTAACAAAATTTGCTGAACTAATGAAAGGCGTTGTTCCAGAAGAGATAAAATGCAGATGTGAAATGTGTTAGAGAAGAAGAGCACATCAATGAAATCGCAACCAGTACAAGGGTAAAAATTACCTCTTTCGATGTGTGGTGACAAAATAAATATCTATTCGTAGACTTATAGAAACAAGTTGTAAAAATATCATTTTTTTTCTATTTTCTTCCTTTCCCTCCTTTTGTCAGAAAATAAAATCCGATAAATGTCCAGCTTGGTTTTACATTTTGGGCATTCTAATTCCACACAAAAAGCTTGTCTTTTTTATTGAACGGTCCGGTATAGTAAGAAAAAAAAGATGACAACAAGCACAAAAAGAACTAATGGAGAAATAAATGGAATTAAATAAACACGAAGAAGTGATGTTTTATTCGATCAGAGGCACATGCACACGCGTTCTTCTTTATTGAAGATGCCAATAATTCTCACAGATGTCATTATCTAACATCTTTGTATATTGTGCCAGTATGTCTCAATCAATGCATCTCACTGGAGAACAAATGTCGTACACTAAACACACCTAGAGCGTTTTGTAAACGTCAGATGCTCATGTTCAGAGACTAATTCAAGCATTTAAACACTAGTAGTATATCTGGCAATAGATATTGTCTAGGGTCTTGGGAAACGCACAGATACAGTAGAGAGTGTGGGTATAACAATTAGTTCAACTACGGACGTAAATATAGAGCCTTAAGAGATTTTTAAGTTGTGGAAAATAATCTAGGGAATAATTCTTTTTAGTCCTTTTTTTTTCAGTGTAAGACACAAAAGGCTTAACCTGTCCAAAACCCGGAAAGTGACAAGTGTTTAACTGCGATGATGAGAGGCATCCACCGCGCGATACTCTCCAGCTTTTTACTGCTGTCAGTTTTCAATGTTAACGTGGACGTAGTTAACACCACAGAAACAGTCACCTCCTACTTTCACGTCTACAAGGACTTTCTGTGGCAGATTGAAACTGATCATAGGGCTCCTCTATATGAAGAATTATCTACTTCACAGAGACGGAATTTTCTTGGCTGCCTTGTCAGTTGTCTAGATACTGTAAATTGCGGTGGAGGCCATTACACGAATAAGACATGTGTTCTTGTTGGGGTCCGGAAGGACAACGAGACCATTGGAAAATGCCTCGGGACAGAGAGCATCGAAGGGACAAAATCGTTTTTGAAGAAAGTAAGTAGGACTTGTATATCAGGAAAGACCGTTAAAATTAAAAGATTGCTTAAGATAGTACATGTAAAACAGATAAGATAACCATTTCATTTTCAAAAAACGTTAGTGACTGTCGTGCGATGTATTTATTTATTTATTTATTTACTTATTTATTTATTTATTTATTTATTTATTTATTTATTTATTTATTTATCTGCTCGCTGATTCACCTGTTTATTAATCTGTCTATGAATTTGTTCATTCATTTTCTTATCCATCTATTACACCATCGATGTACATGTATATTCTTCTTAATTAACCACAAATAAAGAAAACAGGCCAATGCCTCCAGAATTGTTTACTGTATTATTTCGTTTTTCAGGAAATCAATGATTGGTGTAAAGGTAAGGCTTTACAATTCCTCAAGCTTTTTGTTATGAATAAAAGTTGTTTTTTCTTCTCTTACTTGCAAAAAAAAAAAGAGTCCAACATATGTTTTTAAAATTTTCATTTTCTTTTCCTCCATTGACTTTACGGCGTTCTTCAGAGTGAACTGTAGGCGTTTTATCAAAATATCTTTTTCAGTATTTTATAATAAATATTGTAAACTCCCTGCTTATAGTTTTTCCTCGTTTTTCGAATTCATTTCAAGTACACTAAAAGAGAGTCAATAAGGAAGAATTGTATTTATGATAGTTTTTCAATGTATATATGCCGTATATCGAACGTTAACATTAATCTGTAGGGTTTCCTATAGTCAATATTTATTGTTTTCTAAATATTGATAACCGTTTCTTTGAGGTCTTTTGACACTGTCCTCCTTTCACTATAGGCATCACTTCAAATATTTGTTATCATTTAAAAAATAAATATAACCTTAACTATATGTCCTCGTGTTATCGACAATTTGTGTTTATAAAGTTCAGTCTAATGGATTTCCTATTATCTATTGTTCGTACAATTCTACTTCCAATTGCACTCACTGTTTTTGTAATGGTATTTATGATTTAAAAGGATGGAAGGCGAATTGGAAAAGTGATAACAGGTTATAAGGAACAGAAAGACCACAATTTTTCACAATTTTAACATATGGTAAACCCGTACTTATATGCACCAAACGCGATTTCTATATCATTTTCCCCGGATGTTAAATCTTTAAATATGAAAAAAAAATAAATAAATAAATAAACGAATAACCAGATAAATACAGCATTTATTTTATTTTTAAATTTAGGTCATCAATAAGTTGATCTTTTTATTTACTTATTTTACTTGTGAAATTTCAATGCATTTATTTTAAAAATATTCAATTTTTGTTTTACATGTATTATCTTTCTATATCTGAAGAAGGTACCTGACTTCACTGAATTTATGTTTGTTAACTTTCTTTTTGTAAATATGATACAATATGGCGGATTAAGGAGGCATAATGGACCCAGACCACCCCTTTCGAATGGGTGTTACTCCATACTCCTCTTTCCTACTGCTCCCCCCCTCCCCCCCCCCCCCCAAGAAAAAAAAATCCCATCCTTGGCCCCTACATTTCACAGTAAATTTGTCCCCCATAACTATTTCGCATAATGTCTCTCTTTGCTGGTCATTTTCTATTAATGTGCCCCCCTCCTGGATTGGCCAGTGACGGTATAATAAAAATTGATACTATCTGTCGATATAAATCTTTATCATTGCAGTTGTTTTGGCATCAAACATAAGCTGTCCCATCGCAGAATATGATTCTGTAAATTGCTCCAATGGAGGTAAGAGAGCCATCTGTTAGAATTACGGTCTTGGCAAATCCAAGTAAATTTACCTAACCAAGTCAATTTACCATGCAAAAGAGTAGATAGCGACATGTAATTAAATTTCAAGGTTTATGAAATTCTGGCAAAGCATTTATTTTTGCACTTCAGCGAATTGCCTATATAGATTTGAACTATATGCATATAGTTGTCGTTTGCTTTATAAGCAGGTGTCGCTTGCTCTTGGGAAAATATCATGTGCCTCTGACGCAGATCTGTGTTAACGTAATGCTGGCCATACTGTTTTGCTTCAATGATTTTTTTCACTCTTTTTGTCACAAATAAAAAAGAACATCTATCTAGAATTTTTATAACAACAAAAACATGATGAATATTAGATGATCAGAACATTCATTAGGTATTGTGCATTGTACTGCAGTTTACCACTTTTTTGATATAACTATTTGCAAGAACTATCAAATATTTATATGAAACATTTTGAACGCCAAAATATGCACATTATAAAAGTATTCTTTTGTGTCGCAACTCCTTCAGGCTTGGTAAACGGCCCCAATCGACATCATACATATGGATTGTGACAGTAGTTTTCCATCGTTTTTATCAAAACATTGACACTGTCTAACTTATTCCCACATTTACACTAGATACATGCATTTAACGTATAAACACTTATATTTAGCAAAAGGAAAAATATTTTTCCTGAAATTTTAACGGTCTGCCAAAATAACAAAGGTAGACGTTGATGAAATTACGATACATAAACTGTTCATTCTTATTTATTAATATTATTTTGCAAGTTCATTTTGAGCAACTCTCGTAATGAAGATAGGGCTGTTGCATTAAAATTACAAAGTGATAACTAGAAAACGGGTTTAAATTATAATTGCCTCAACAGTTTTGGGAAGGTTTTTGAAATTTCCAGGAAAATGAAGTGCTTGCTTCATACGTTCTAAGCACCTTTTGTGTGACTTTTTCCAATTATTTCAGCTTAATAATTCAATGAAGACAACCTGTCACATCTTTCACCTCTAACACAATGTTGAACAAAAACATTATTGTTGTGTTTCACTGAATTTAAAGAGATAACAGTCGTTTGTTTTGGCCAAAAACGGATTTTCCTGGAGTAAATGCTGATTTTCCCATACTTACCAATGGTTAATGAATCAATTCCAAATTTCAAAGTTTGCCCATGTTTTTTTTTTCTCAAAAGTTTTTTTTTTTTTTTTTGTAATGATCCCTTAAGAGAGTACTACAGTGGTATAGCCATCTATAAATGTCCACGTGATCTGATGGCAAGCACATATTCCAGAATAATAGCGATAGCCGCTGTTTTGACGGTAAAATGGTATTTATTAATTTCTATAATTTGTTTCAAATGTATTAAATGTGAACTTTAAATGTCATTCAAACAGTTGTTATCCATTTAAGTTGCAGAAGAGTCTTTCTTTACTTAATAAGAGTGTTGCCTCTGCATACATCTGTATTTTGTATTTCTTAAGGAAGCATAACCCACCTGGGCATCACCTGCAACGGCACGGTCACCACCAGTTTTAATGGAAGCAACGTGGGCAAACCGGGCAAAAGCGAGCTGCTTTATCTCATGGAAATCTCGCCGTGGGTCGCGAGAGTTGAAATCGACACATGCAGACCGGGCACCGACTATGACAGCATGTTAGCCGTGGGGAAGATGCCACAGCAAGTTAACTCGACCACATGTCTTCACACGGATTATGTTTCCTTCAATGATGACGGTTATACCTGCGACTTGGAATCCTGGGTCACTGTGACGTCACCGGAAGCTGGATGTTACTTCGTCGCTGTTCATGGATACCGCGGAAACTCTGGAACGTTTGAGTTGCACATCAGCTGCTGAAAATGCTGTCACGGTTTGTGAGAAAAGAAGACGCGCAAAGAGAGCGTTTGTTTTCATATATCACTCTGAAAAGAAACACCAGGTTCTTGGTTAAGACCTAGTGTATGAATTCTACAACGTAAACTGAAAGCTGAATATAAATGACGTGGGGATTTTCCTACTTGGTAAAAAAAAAACTTAGGCTGATCAACAACTTGACTTTAAAAAATATGTCTCGTGTGTATCGTCCCTCTACGGCACCTTTGACAACAAATATGTTATTTTGTTAAGAATCAATGTGATGTACATGTACAACATCAGGAATGACAGAGATCCATGTACTTTTATTTCAAACCTGCTTAAGTCATATTCTTTTTTGTCGCTTTCGAAATATGTATAAACTGAAAGTGTTTTTTCTTTCAATGGGATTTTACGTGTCACTGTTTTTTTTTCTTTTTTGAATTTTGACAAACGCCCACATCTTTGAGGCGGGCTCCATAGAAAACGTTGAAAATAAACATTCATATGTATGTATGTGAAATTTAATTTGTCAGAATTACCTATTGGTGGAGATTTTTTTATGTTCGGGGATATTTTACATAAATTCGAATCATTATATTTTTGACATGTGTTTAATCATCTTTTATTTACGATAGGTCTTTATAAAGTGGCGCTTGCAGCAAAAATTATTGTTGGGCATGTTCAAATACTTTTCAAATTAATTTCAGAGATTTTTTGTTTAAGCACATCCCTTCCCAAGATACAGCATTTAATTTTTTTCTCATTGCGACAGCTTCACTTAAAAATTAAAATCTGCCCTATGAAAGTCACACGCATATGTACGTCTTTAAATGGTCCATGGCAACTTTGATGACATTAACCGTAAATTGTCAATGATGTCGTTTCCGAAAATTACTTAATTTCATACGATTAAAATTAGATATTTTATATTATTTTTTGCACTTGCAATTTTTATATTTTTTGAAATAATTCGTCGTTCCGGTTAAAGATAATCTATTTTATTACTCTCAAATTGTTATCCGAAACCGTCAATGAATCTCTATTCACTTTTATCAATAATTTAGTCCCCCATTTTTCTATTTGAAAACTTAGCATATCACTGTATATCAAATGGCAGTCTACATTAATTTGCTTTTGCTTTTATTGAAAAAAAATCGGCAAAAAACATTAAGCATTTATATCTATCGGGAAATCAAAAGGAGATTTGTTTTGGCAAACAATATTTATTGAAAAACAAAACACGAAACATTCCATTAAATACGTCCTATTGATCTCAGTCAATGATTATGAGAAATCGAATCACCACTGTAAATTGAATAATAGTGGCACGGTTGATAACCAGTTTCTGTTCAAAAAAATAAAGAAGTCAGCAATGCATGATAATGTGTTAGGCGTTTCAGGCAGTGAAGGGGATGCAAGGATTGGTTTTACATCTCAATCTCCGTCTTTGAAGACTGTCGTTGACGTGCTGATCTTTTACGGACATAGGCGAAGAAGCAAACGGAGATCCAGCAAAAGGCAATCACCACGAGTCCAATTAATACAGTCACTATGACGAGTACGTAGTTGTTAATGCAAATCTCATCGGTGGATTCTGCCGTTGCCGTGTTATACATCTGCCCATCTCCGGGTTCCAGCCAATCTCCTGGTTGGGAAGAATCAGCGCCAGGCCATTGGGGCTGCCCGTCAGGTTCGATAAGCTGAACGTCATTAATGTCTTCTTCTGGATCGTAAACAGTGAGAAAATACCCCAAAGCCACCTTCCCGACGTCATTTTTGCCCATTGGGTGATACAGACCATCATCTTCTTCGTCATCGGTACTGCTCATATCGCCGTCGTACACAGTATCTTCGATATCTCCTGCCATAAGGGCGGCAGCACGTCTTCGTCTCCTTCCCCAGCTTGGTCCACTCTCTCCAGCACCCGTACAATTCACATAGTTGCAGTCGCTGCTGGTCACGTCGCATGCCTTCACTGTGCAGAAGAAACCGGTTGTTCTGTTGGAAGCGTGTCTTGGAGTCATGAGAAACATTGGGAAGGTAGATGTCAAAGAATGGAAGGTGCTGTTTTGTTGAAGTCTGCCGAAGAACGGAACGGCGGGGCAACTTTGGGAGATGAGATCCAGGTACTTCCACGAATCGACTCCATTGGAAGTGACGATGCCAGCGGCCCAACAGCGAACGGCCTGGATCTTGACGGGGGCATATGGGTCCACCGTTAACTCCAATGTGACATTGCCGCCCAAGATAACGGCAGGGCTTGAAGGTGTTATTTCCGTACCAGTCGATGTGTTCCTCAACCTTAATGTAATGGTCACGTCGAACCCGGGGACGTTCGCTTCTTGGCCGACTATAGGGATGATCTCACCGGCCGGCACGTAGGCGCTGACGTTGTGCATCGTTGTGGCATATGAAGACGCTTTGCAGGTAAAAGTCTGGGCCGAGTCTATCGTTTCCAGGTAGTAGTCTTTATCGTGAAGCAGAATAACCGTGAAGGCTGTTTCAAACGCTGTACCGCAATTTCCCACAGTCACATTCAATTCCCAAGGTGCCGAAGCAGTGAAACAGTTGACATCGTCGTAAAAACCGTCAACGTAGATTCGCCCTTCTGTTGGGTTGAACGTATTGCTGCCTGTAACGTAGCTCACCAGCATACTGTCGTTGGCACAGGTAAGTGACGTGGTGATATTGGCAGACTCTACGCTACCTATTGTCGACAGGATAACCACCGTTACCACGGCTACGGTAGATACAACTGACGGTGTATGCATCGTCACGTGTCTTCTAGTCGTTCTACGCCCAAAACTGGAAAGATGAAAAGAGTTCTTCAATCTTTACTCTAACCATTTAATGAAATAAGCATTTAATTCTACCCAATGTCGATATATCGCAAGATCAGACGCCAGTTGACAAGAAAAATTAAGTCAAATTAAAATTACAACATGGAGAAAAGGGATAGGGGAATTGTCAGCATGTTCTGGGAAATGAGAAATTAAGACAATTCTCCAAAAGTGAAAATAAAAGATGAACGAAATTCAGTTCAATAACAGTCTACATCAAACATTTAAATAGATATCAATGTACGTAATTTACAAAATACAGGTGTTTTGTTAAGTACATTTTGTGATAGACTTCAAAATAATTAGATCCAAAAATTTATCTATTTATCTCTGTCAAAAGCAACACTTGATGCTGTATACCTAACACACTACGAATGTAGTCTCATATCTTGAAACAGTTGTATATCGTTTTCTTATGGAAAGCACAGAAATCTCTGTGTGTGTGTGTGTGTGTGTGTGTGTGTGTGTGTACATTTCTCTCCTCAATAGTTGGCATGCACAGCAAAATTGTTGACGTGGTGTGGTGTATTGCGTTTGTCGCATCTAGCACATTTTTATGTTGGGGACCGCGAGAAGAAGTCTGCTTTCTGCTTTTGATGACCATGCTATGGAAAACAAATTTGGTTTAAGGGATAAATTTCAGATGATTGCCCTTAGCCAGTCGCACGAGTGTGAGATGAGAAAGTACAAACTGTTTTTGCCACATTTCGTCTTACTCTTGTTTTTCAATAAAAAATTAAAAATACCGTGTCCTATTATGCTACATTGTGAGTGAAGGATGGCGAAAAACGAACGTAATGACCATTTTGTTAAATTCGGTGTAGAGATAAAGCAAGGGCGCTCTCAACTTAATTAAAAAGGTAGCTTATTTTTTCTTAGAATTTTTAAAATTAAAGAAAAGGGCCTACATCAACGAAGTCATTGAAAAGAACCAAAGCAGTAGAAGCAATACCTGACAATAGACATTTTAGTTTTGTAATGCAAATCCAACAAGTTAACCGTATGCTACCGCATTAGGCACGTTGATATATGTCGCTTCAGTGCCTCACCGTTGAATACATGTAGATATTCGACTTAAAATAATTTAGTCAAAGGCCGCATTCAGAACAGTGGACTAACTAGTCAGAGGGTCAAATATGACCGACCCACTTGAATACTTCCAAACGGAAGTGGCTATTAGCGGATGAGACGGCAAGCTTTATAGTGGGTCGCCATATTTGACCTCCGGACTAGTTATTCCACTGCTCTGAATGCGGCCAAAAACAATCGTTTTTATAGAGAAGGTATTTTTCTACCCATGAAACATCGACGAAACAGGAGCGTGATCAAGGTCCTTTGATAAGATTGCCTCACAGGTAGAAAAACACGTTTAGTCTCTATAGAGATTTAATACGTTTGATATCATTACACACGAGACACGTAAAAGCCTATTTCGTTACCCAATTCGGGTTTATCCGTTTCTAAACAAAAAACGAAATATTTCCCTAAAATACAGTCACTACAGAGAGCACGAAGTAAGTCAAAATTAGCTCATACTCAACAAACCCGTGCAACGTATTTTGAAGGGCGCGGCTTTTCACCCCGCCCCGTTTGGGCATGGCCGCATCAAGACGATAATTTCGCTGTCTAACACCGAACAAACTTTCTTGAAAGTAGCCAAAGAATAAAGCAGTCCTGTGTATCTATATGTATCTTCAACGGCACGACTGTAAACCCGTACACTCACCTGCCAGAAGCTGCGAACTAGCTTGAAACTTGACGACCTCTGTAAGGTGTTACCCTCGCGAGTGGCAGAGATGGCTCCTTTTGCATAGAATCACGTGTTGGGCACCTTATATACTGTCCCACGGTTTGACTTCTGCTCAGGAGATCACGATCGTGATGTCATCTTTCTGATAACTGCTCGTCCACAGACGGGTTCAAGGTTTTTTGACAACGGGGTCAGAGTTCGACTGGTGAAGGTGTGATAATGAGAAGGGTGGGGCAGTCACTTTAATCCACAATCGATTCAAAATGCTAAAATACCTCTTCCACATTTTTGTTTTGTTTTTTTTTTATTTTACAGTCAGTGTTTAATTTTCTACGCTTAAAAGACCATTTTTAAAGAAGATCCGTGTGGAGTTTTCTCACTTAACAGCTGGTTTGAAGTGCTATTTGCAACCAGTATTTTGCTGGTTGGTACTCTCTCTCTTTCTTTCTCTCTCTCTCACGCACACACACGCACATACTCTTTTTCTCCTTCTCTCTTTTTTTTTCTTTATTTATTAAATTTATTTATTTATTTATCTATTTATTTATTCATTTATTTATTTATTGTCGGTCGAGGTGATCTTTCTTGTTGTTCATCTGGACAATTCTCTTGTTTGACAATTCTGTTGTTTATAGAGTTTTATGCAGTTGAGATCTACGTCTTCGTCTCCCTACCCTGCCGAGATCCTGGGTAAATAAATAAATTAACCAATTTTTGAGCTTCAAGAATACAATTTGCGTCGTTCTACATACCCACATTATGTGGTTGTGTATTCCAAGAAATTAGTGGGACACGAAAAGATCACAAAGAAGTGCTAAATACAACGAAGAAGGGTACCTGCATATGTAATGTCGCATAACGAATACAATAGATGTAAAACGTTGTATTTGTGGTCTCCCCCATCTTACGGATCACGTGATTCGCCCCTTTTTTTGTACATGTGACAAAGGTGAGGAAAATCAGACTTTTCAATTAATTTATTTGAACAAAGTAAACGCGCGCGAGGATAATTATGAGGAAAATTAAGTCAAGTGAGAGTTTATCTCAAACCCTATCAGATTTATTCTTTAACTAAAAACATCTACAACGTGATTATTTTTAGCTAAATAGCCTCAAAGTCCACAATGGGCAAAACTTAGAATTTCTCTCTGTCCTGTATATCGTTATTCTGTGTGCATAAATACACCTTGTTTGAGAGTTATCAGATAGCATTCATGGCATTCGAATCTCGTAAAGCATGTTTTTGTAGGGCAACAATAATTGAGTAGCCGATGACTACTACGTTGACGTCTTCAACTGACCACTAATCGCGTTGGGGTCAGGAACTCTGACCTGGTAACGACAGTCAATTGCGTTTGGTGGGAGCATCGCAAACTGCCTCGTAATGAAGACGTACGGGGAAAACATAGTTCACTGCCCATGTTTTTAAAGCTTTGTGGCTGATTGCAAGTGTGTGTTTACAATTATTATGTCCGTTTGATACGGGATTCGTTAAAAATTATCAGAGTAGGTGCAATTTCCAGCAAAAAGGGGGGTTCTTTCGAACCCTCCGAACCCCCCCCCCCCCCCCCCCCGGGCTACGGGCCTGAATTTTATTGTATTATAAACCGTTTACAGTGTAACTACATGCTTAAGCTTCTCACAAACAGATTCAATTTAGCCATGGGAAAATTATGAGGTATAATCTCTCTCTCCATCTCAATAAAATAAAACTCTCTCTCTCTCTCTCTCTCTCTCTCTCGTGGACATTTGATATTGGTTTGCCACGGTGAAAAAAATCACGTCTTTTCTTTCAACGTCGCTTGTTGATGGATGGTGTTTGACCAGGAGAGCGTGACTTTGATTGGTCGGACAGCGATCTCACAGTATCACGCACACCCGAGAGCACTCTGATGAAGGTATCCCGTGATGCATCGCGCAATTATCCCAAACTTAATACTTTGTAACGGCCCCTGCATTTTACGGATATTAAAATGTCAATTTGACTTATTGTTATTAAAGCGCATCGCTGAGGATGATAATAGGCAATAATTTGGTAAATTGGGACTTGTTTAAACAAGGGAACACTCTTTCTTTTGAGCTCTGATAGAGCATGGGCTCACTCGTTCAGACTGCAGGTGGTCGTAGAACTGAAAAGCCTCAACTTTTAACCCTTGTTTGCTTTAGTTTGAAGTTTTCCTCGGCCAATTGACGCCTATTATAAGCACGCGTCAACCCAGTGTAAATATTCATCACGAATATATAAGTCCGTTAATGGTGTTTGTTTTATTGGACTTTTTTGTTTTGCGTTTCTCAGGAAATATACGATCCCAAGCATGTCAGATCTGTCCTTTTAACAAAAAGACACGCAAAAGAGACCAGTGAGTCCACTTTTGACTGGAGCCATAACGTTTGCTGTACATGTCTTTAACTATTGTTAATTGTTCTTCATTTCTGGTGAATGAGAACACACGCAGAACTAAAGCAAGTAAATTTAGTCAGAACCGTTTGATGAACGTAAAAAACGGTTGAACTGTGAAAACTGTAGATTTTCCTCTGCCAGTGCAGTCTTGTGCACATTGATAGTACATCACGCCATTTAATGAACTTTGGTGAAATACTAGTAGAATTTGAAAAATATAACTTGTTTGTTTACAACCTTATTTCATTCGCTTTGCCTCCTAGATGATTTAAACGGAATTTCAAAATAAGAGAGTGAAAATGTAAGAGTGAATAAGGCTAGATTAGATTGTCGAGAGTATGGAAATGAACTACTTTTTCTTAATCCTTTTTCTGGAAATTAGAAAACTTAATAAACGCATATCTCTTTTCTCATGTTTGGAAAACTTTCAAGAAAGATAGATGTTATTTGACTAAAATGTTTAAACAGCAAATATTTCCACCATTCATTTTTTTTTTAATGCAATTTTATTACTTTACAATTTTTAACTCCAATTGTTCACTAAAAAGGATTTGAATTCTCTCTTGACAACATCATATGAAACATGACACTGAGATAAATATTTGTATCGAAAGTTATTAGTTTTTCTATTCTTCAATCTATATGACAATATATGGCCTTCGTCATTGTATTTCATCACGTCATATATTCAGTTTAAATTTTGATGATGTTTTATGATATATTTTTGTTTATGCTACGTTTTATGATATACTCCTCAAAGTAAGCTATAACTTTGATGGAAATTAGTTTAGAAACTATAGATGTAATTCCTAAGACGGGGTACTACAATTTTAATAAATGATTATAGAGCTAGAGTCAGACCTGCATATTTAAAAATGCGAACACTGCACAATCATTCAACGTTGAATAAATCGTAGCAGTTTTGGGTTTAGAATTAGTTATCTTTTCAAGCTGCCTGCTAAATCAAGGTTGCATTAAGATTGTATTAAATTTGTATCGTCGCAAATTTCTTTTGTAAACTGACGCACCCAAAGTCACGTTGCTTATCTGCTTGCTTCCGTGCCACCGTGTATTTTTTTAGAGATTAGCTCGTGATTAAGGGTAGCCCAGCCCGTGTTTTATACCGACCTATGTCACACTTATCCTAACCTGTGTGAACCTAATGGAAGTTGAACTCTTTGTATCTTTGACCCTCAGTTTCTTGACACAGGAGAAAGAGGGGAGCGGAGAGAGTTTGGGGGGGGGGGTGGAAGAGAGAAAAAATGGTTTCTGCACTAGATAGATAGATAAATGGATAGATAGATAGGTAGATAGATAGATAGATAGATAGTGAACCTAACAAAAACAATATATAAATGCACTCATGTTGCCCTTGTCAAGATGGACATAATAAAACGGTAACACTAAGTTAACATCATTAAAATAAATTTTTACCACATAAATCAAACTGCACACATCGCGCGTGGGGCTGCCTCTCCAAAGACGTTCTACCGAAGTAAAATCTAACATCTACATTTTATCCTAGTGCAGTTCTCTGACATGTATTAGCCATTTTTCACACAGAATGCACGGTTTACTTAAAAGGCGCCTTCTTTACGGAATCGTCACACTAATTGATCGATTATTTGAGTTCTCTTTCGATCTATCCACGTGTTGATCAGCTACGCCGCCTCTTGTACATGTATATTCCTCTGGTCTCTGCAAGTGATTTGACTCCAGTAAAGCCACCGTCATACTTTTGATCATTTATTTTTTATTATTATTATTTTTTAAAAAATGTTTTGTTCGTTTCTGTTTGAACGTTACTTGCAAAGACCATTACAGCCAGACAACAAATAACAAAGGTTTGAAGATTATTCCGGAATAGAAATGAGAACTTTGAACGCAAATATGTTTGTTTTTACCTTATAAATGTTTTAGGTCGACAGTAAAAATGTCCTTTAAAGACAAAGCAATACCGTGTTGGATTGAAGATGTTGGAATGATGTGAATTTCAATATAACCCCTTCTCTCTGTAACAGAGGCCGAAATTTCTGCTGATATCTAAAAAACAGAGAGAAGCCCCACTGTCCTATAATATTCATTGAAAAGCAAATAAATCTGAACTGAAAAACTGAATAACAGTGTTATGATACATGCTATAACTTTTGGGTGGATCTCTATATCTTTTCAAATTTACATTATAAGTGCGTAACCATGGACGCAGAATGATATCTACATACAATATGCCAGTCACTTAATATACATGTGCTTCATCACAAGTCAACATTGAAATGATTATGATGTCAATGCTTTATTTTCTTATTAATCCTTCACGATAAAGGACTGTAGTGCAGTAAGACCTCTGGAAATCGGCTGTTTTGCCGTTAATGCACGGCTTCTTTTTTGCTACATCCCACAGTGTTGTGTTGGCATTGCGCAGTTTTTTCACACTGTAGCCGACGGTGGATTATTTAAAGTTATGTAGCAACAAAAGATAATTAGGAAAATTACAGAATTGAAAGTAACATCACATTGTTATTTTCCCTCTTTTGCTGCTTGTGTTACGTGTATAGTGGCGCATCTGCCTGAGGTTCTTTTGTTCTGCGAAGTCAGCAATCGTATCCATCCGCAAGTGAGAAAGCGGCGCGCTGGTTCAAATCGAGACTGCGCATGTGAAGCTGCTACTGGCAAGGCCGAATATACAGTATGAATGTGGTTTTCTTTCAATTAAACAACAAAATCCAGGGATTCATTAGTAGGAACTCGTTTGTTTTGCCTCTTTTGTAAGGGTACGTCATACTAATGATGTGCGTTTTCCACGATGAATACGCTCAGAAAGACCTAATCGTTCCCATCCCTCGACAAACACCGCGACTGTCAAAGAACCTTTTGTATGTTAGTAAGGAACACCAGCCTCGTTGAATGACAAAGAACAATTAATAACCTTTTTTTCCGCAAAACGGCAGATGTTTTCTCGATCATAAAATACATTGTTGAGTCCCGGGTTTCCTAGTGAACTTCTTGTACGGATATTAGTTTTGTTCGTAGGCGCGTGACTTTGTTTGTTAGCAAAGCACTTCTTGTCAAAAACAGAAGTTTGTAAAGTGAAAAAAATTAGGAAAATCAGACGCGACAGTCGGTGTTCTATCGATTGATACCTCAGTTGCGGACGCAGAGGTGTAATGTCATTGGTTTAAGGCGTTTTAAGCGGACGCCGCTTCGGGTGAGAGAGGGTAAGGGCCCGCATCGCATCTTGCACCCGGTGATCAAGGAAGAAAGAAAGGAACATGTTTCCCCTCGTGCTGTCGTAATTTTATATAATTTCGTCGCATTTGAGAAGCAATTCATCGGCGAGGAAACAGAATACAAGGTCAGAAAGGTCCCATGTTTCCCAGATTTTCCTCCATTATTAACAGGGGGCACCCGTGCGCAAGAGCCGGTAGAGTCGGATAGGACAAACGCTAATCTCTATCACCTGCGTTTTATTATGAAGCAACAAGGAAGATTGCTATAAATTACGTGAAAGACTCATTAATTGAACCCAATCATGGATTCATAGAATTATGTCTTCGTCGCCAACGTCTTGGAGTAACCACTGTGCCGTTGCCCTCTCACACGTCACGAGCAGATGCCCGAAAAATAATAGTTTCGAACTCGAGAAGCGCTGGAAAAAGTCAGTTGCAACATCAAATAGATGTCATATGTTGTTGAGAATAAAATTGCCCAATAAGTGACTTGCCAAAAAAATAAAACATATCTGAAAGTGTCATTTTCGTAGAAATCATCTGAAAGGACACTCAAGGGTGTGACATTTTGCATTAGTTTCAGTACGAGATTTTTTTCGGTGAATGTTCAAGATTTTGTTTCTTACGAGGCCGACATTTGCACAAACTTACTTTGATCAGCGAATGGATTTATTTGCAAAGTTTTTATAAATTTCAACTAATACGATTATTTATAAGGAAATCTTCGCGAGAATATAACAGTTAGTGTTCTGTTTTCATATCTTTTCTGACATTTTCATCGAATTTTGAGGCACTGTATGCAATAAAGCAATATTAACGATTTATCACAAATCTTACAGTATTATATTATACCACTGAACACATATGTGTCTACTCTTATTCGCTTGTGAAAAAGAATCCCGCCCAGGCGCCCATTTCGACGTCAAACATGAACTAAACATCCATCCCCACATCTTCCCCACACAAGATTACCACAGCCATCAAATGTCACGTGACAAAAACTTTTATTTCCCGTCATGCAGCGCGACAATCTAACCAGGTGTTCGCAGGTGAGAGAGTTCAGAATGTCTGTCGGGGCAATCGCATACGTAACTTATCATAATGTAATATTAATGGCGATAGAAGCAAATTGGTTGGGACTCGTTTTACTGAATTATTGCTCTAGATACTGGAATAAAGTCCTCCGTCTGTCCGACAATTTCATCGCTTGTCACATTAAAAGAGATACCAGAAATGAATGTCTTGGTTAATGTTAATTAATTGATCTACTCCGGTCCATTAATTTCCACACTTCAGGTCCCTTGCCCCTGATCGCGTATTTGTTTCAAGGCGACTGAATAAAGATATTGCTTAATAAGTAGAGGACGTGATTAAACTTGTAGCGGCACAGTTGGGGCGTGTAATCAAATGGCCATCAATGGAATGCTGCCGCCGCGAAGGAAGCCCTATCTCTCTCTCACTCGGTGTAGGATAGCAAACAAACTATATGCTGTCACCACTATGGCCTGTTGCAATTCAAAATTCACGAATATTGTCATCTTAATCGTAGTCTTTTGTGGTTTTTATGGTACTTCATCCCCGCTGTATTTTACTGGTTTTCCGTCACAGGCTCTGCTATATTCGATTTTTATATCAGTTTTACCATTTGATGAATAGCATGCCAGACTCTCGAACACACCATTTTTCATGTACAACTTCATACGTATTCTCTATTCCCTTCGATTTGTATACGCGTCTCTCTTGGCGACATTGCTGTTGATATCATTCGCTTTTCTTTGTCTACTCCGCTTAAGTGGCTACGTGTTTTGTGAAAAACTCAGGACTTTTTTTTCCAACTGCCTTAACGCTCTAAATCACACAGATATGTTTATATCCGTTTCATTTTGTCTGTCAGGTAGACTTGTAAATACTTGATACTATAAAGGAAGGGTGATTTGCAAAGGTGGTAACACAAGGTTACCAATATCAATAGCACTCAGATTGCTGTACACATAATAGGTGCCGTGTTTTCAACAATAAAATAATACAAAAAAGGGGGATTCAGTGGTCAGGAATACGTGTATGGAAATGAGTTGATCAGCTACGCCGCCTCTTGTACATGTATATTCCTCTGGTCTCTGCAAGTGATTTGACTCCAGTAAAGCAACACGGAATCAAATCGTCTTTTTGCTTTTTTATTCATTTATTTCATTCTACTTTTGTGTTTCTTTAAATCAGGAATATTGATGAACATCAACAGCTTCTGCGTGTAACATATCGACTAATAATAACATTTCACCTAATTTTTGAGATTACTATTAACAGTTTTTGTTAATGCTTATGAAAGATGATGAATAAGACGTGATACGAATTTCCCCGCAGGCGCAGTTCTCTCTTGGCGAAAATCCAGCTAGAGTGCTATCCCTTTTTTTTTTTTTTTTGTCATTAACTTCCACAGTTGATAAATAAATTCTTGATAAAATGAGGGAAAAGTAGACTCTGTTTCTACTTAAATGAGACTGTATTGTGACTGGACTGGTAACTACGTTAATAACATGGAATATGCCATTATATATATTTATTCCCAATAAAATAATATTTCTTTATTTTCGAGCATACCACAACTCTTTCCTTTCAAAATGCTGTTTTGTTTTAGCAGCATTGAGGTCTATAATATTTGCCATTCTGTTACATTACAAATGTAAAACTTTTCGTAGTAGTCTCTCTGATCCGCCTCCCAAGGAGAAGCTAACAGACGCTTCCATTCTCCAAAATGACATGAAAATTCCATGAAATATCGGTAATAATTGGCTAATGACTATCAATATTTACATATGGGATTTCCATGTGATTATCGGGGTAATTCAGGAGAAATTACTGTCGCTAACAAGGTTTAAGTTAACAAGGTTTTAGTGATTATCCCATCGCAGTATGCACATGTATTTCAATAAAAAGCTATTTCGCCTTATGGCAGACCAAAACTCTCTCTCTCTCCCTCTCTTGACGAACAAGTTGCAAGAGTGTCTATTTCTCTGATAATTCATTGTTCAAGAAACAATATATCACAGCTGACATAAATTCAAATAAGTAAACGTATTGCTCATCGACGCTGAAACTTGAAATTCAGAAGTATTATCATTCCTTTTTGAAAAAAAATGATATAATTAAAGTTACAGAATCTTAAGCCGTAAAGATAATGTCCATCACTATTGATATATCTGTTGAAGCGACATGGTACTGCTACTCCATTTATTTTTCTTTTTTATTTGTCTAATCTATGGGAGACATTACCTAATCTGCCTGTAACATAACTCGAATAACACACTAGGCTAGATGTATATCTAGCCTACATATATACTTTTGACAACTAGCAAAAGCGCCGTAAGCAACACGATGAAGTCCTCAGTGCTAGTCGAAGATGATGCCATTTCAGTACTAAAAAGGTCATCAAATGCAGAAAAAAAGATAATTCTTTTGTATGTCCGAGATTACAGAAATCATTGAGGAATAAAATTAAATCGTAACTCGATGGCGTTTTGTTCCGGGTGTAACGTAAGACCTGGTGCGGAATAAAAGGAACGGGTTGCGTTACCCGATTTATTTCAACACACGTGCGGGTCGCCTTGAATGCTCAGGCACAGTTCTCATTAACGTTAAAACGATTCTTCCGAAACATCATGTCGTGCAGCTTCTGAATAACAGTAGCACCGTTCACGAGTACATATACAAAACATCTCTGTCTTCAAGACTTCAATTATCATAAAACAATTAGCACGGATGACGAACGGTGAGGTTTGGACCTCTTTATCTTGACTAACCACAAATTCATATATATTGAAGGAAGAGATGTGGACATACGCTAGCATGTAATTAATTTGAATGGCATTAATTGTGCATATTTTTTACCTCACAAAGACTTTTATCACTTTTATTACAAATTACCATAAACAAAAAATTCAATAAACTGTTATTGTAACTATTTTCTTACCTTTTTATAATCTTTACCTTCTTACATTTTTTATAATTTTACCTTGTTATGAGTTTATTTAAGACTTGTAGCGAGTTACGTGGTTACATAGAACAAGTTCCTCTGTGGTATTATTATATCGGTGATTTGTGATCTTAATACTGTTGGACATTATAAAGAACTAGTGATCGCTGAGACCTTCCCTCTTTAACACGGCATGCATGCTAGTTGTGTATTAATCAAAGAAGCAAGTGCAATTACTCATATAGGACATAACTTTTTCTACGTTTAACCCGAATCAAAAGTAACGTTCGGGAAATTTAAAAAACATTAACATTCGTTGGCCTCTAATTTGCCTTCGTTTTGAAACTGACCACGTCGTTAGATAACAAAGGGCTTATCCGTCTGTTCACAATCATCGGCCTCAAGCAGGTGGCCCTGTGTTGAGAAAACGCTGTTGAACTCTGCACTCATACATTTTCACCTTTTTATTATGGATTGACAATTCAAAGTGGGTTTTGTTTACAGAAAACATCGAATAGACCACTCGACGGGCAAATTAGTCCACTTGATTTCAAGCCATAGACAAATAACACGCAAGGCGAATATCAACCGATTAAGAAAAAAATGCTACTGTCTTCGGCTGTGTTATTTACGCCTCGCTCTGCGCGGGTCGCACTTGGCGGCCGTTTAATACCAGTGCCCTTGAGGTCAAGTTGCCAATTAAACCACCTCGTGCAAGTAAAATGCGCGAGATCTTTCATCATAATCGTTGCTTGAAGCGAGCAATGTCCCGTAAATAGGATCTCAAAAATGGGATTGTTGGTATTGGTGTGTGGATGAGTGGGCTCCTCCCGTCTTGCTCGCGGGAAAGCACGTCGTTTAGTTCACGGATTTTGTCCATGCCCAGTACATCAAATTATCATACAGTAACGCAGGGATTGCTTATAATAGAGAAATGCATATTTTTGAGTGAGTCCTGAATATTGAAAGGCCATTTTAGCCTGCTAAAAGTTTTTTTAATAATTCATTCAATGCTCAACACATGGCAATTCAATTTCAATAAGACTAGAACCCAGTTTCTTGTTATCCCTCAGTGCTTTCCCCCATTACTTCTGGAAGCATATTCAATTTAGCATGGGCGTCTACAAATCACATCTTTAAATTTGCCTTTTCCATGTTGCTAACTGCATTCGTTTACCCGTATTCTAGTCAGGTTTAGCCTTAAATTCGGTTCGACCTCTGGTGTAATTTTATTTGATTATAACAATAAACTGATGAATTACGCAGGCCTTAATGTGTGCATGAATATATACTGGCACGTGCATTTTAATTCACATCTATTATGTCCCAAAAATGGCCTACTTTGTACACATACAATATCGTCAATTCATAACGCGGCGCAGTATTTTAAGGAGTGGAGAGGTGACTGCAGCCCTGCAAAGGTTATGATTTTAGCCTCGTAAGGAGTATTCAAGTGTTCTAAAAAACGCCTTTGGCTCTATTCCCATAGATTTTAGATCGATCTATCCCCGCTCACTAGATTACTTTCAGATAATCCGACTTAAATGTCTGTCCCGGCTACTACAAGCTGTTAGGAGGTAATTAACTTTCGTGTCCGCCCGGCTGACAGCTATTTAGCATGAACCCCCAGGGAGTTAGGTCGATCTAAAGTAGGTCGATCTAATCTATGGAAATGGGGTGTATGACAGATTCTGAGTTAGACCCAAGCCCCTGCTCAAACCACAGACTGTAGACATTCACGCGTTTCACTTAAAGATGTTACCTCTTTATTTCTTTTTCTCTTCCTTTCCCTCCCCAAAAAGCCCCCCCCCCCTCAACCAACCCGAGAAGTCCCAGCGTTCTCCATCAATTTTAAAGACAATCCATTTTATGTCTTTCGACACTTCTTAATCGCTTTTTCAAATATCTACTTAACCTTTTTCGTGCAAAACGCTGTGTAGTAAATTTGTGTGCTCCTTAAAATATTTCAGCAATATCTCAAAAAAAAAAAAAAAAATACGTCGGTGATTTAGAAATTCAGGGTATTCCTTTTCAAGCTTTTTCCGACGAAAATTGCCCCGAAATCTTATAATGTTTGCTAACAGATTCGTACTGAATGAATAAGTAAACTACGCAAACTATGACTTCAATCTTATTAATTTTTTCAAACTGGAAAACTGTGATTATATGCACTTTAAAGTGCGGAAATTCAATTTTGAAGAAGCTTCATGCCACATACAGTGCAAAAATAAATAAATGAATAAAAGCAGATTATAGCAATGAACGATGTTATACCTTTAATAGAAAAATTGCATAGTTAATTTCAATTATTGCATAGAAAAACATCAACAAGCGAAACATGCTTCTCAACAAATACATGATGTGTGAAACATTTACATATAACACGGTTTAGTAATAGAAATTGGAGCAAATACTAAGGATTTTGTTTTCTTAATCTAAACCACTATACATCTACAGGCACTAGTCTAAGACTGAGGCGGAAACAAGAAAAATTAACCAAAGTTTACTTTAGGTATTCATATTGGTTACTTCATGTGAACATTATTGGCTGTCGATTTAATCACAGGTCGAGATCGCCTATACTAGCCCTACGTACAGTAAATAATGTTAGCGTCCATATATCTAAACTAAGATTGATATCCCATATTTAAAATTTAAAATGTGAAAAGAAAAATTATATTCATTAATAAAATCACGCACATCTGTAACGTACATTTATCTAAACTATGAATTCCCAAAGAGTCCGTCTACAAACGACTTCAAACTTGGACAATATATGTCGTGAGAACCTTCTCAGTTTGTCTAGAATTAAAGACTGTAACTTGGTGACATTCTTTGCGAGACGTCACGACAATCCAGTGTCAATATTATGTCTGTTTCGCTTTCACGGTGTCATTGGTTGTCTGCTCGTCAGTTTCGACATCAACAGTCACTTTCAAATTTTCGTTTTCACCTTCATCTTCATTGTCGGTGATTTGCGTGAAGGCGTCTTCACAATAATTACAGTCGGTAACGAGTTCTTTCGTTTGTAAGGAATCTTGGTTTGGATTTTCAATTTCTTCGTTTTCTCTCTTTGTCTGTACGCAAGATTCACTGCATGTAAACTTACGGTGATCGTGGTCATGGATGACGTCATTCTCGCCACCTCGCTGTCGCGTCGGACACGTCCGTAGGCATCGGCATTTTTCGGTCGTCTCCGCCGTCCCCTCGATCTCTTTCTTTTGTTTCACGCGTCGATTTTGAAACCAGATTTTCACCTGTTTTTCCGAAAGATTTAGGTAAGTGGCTATCTCGATTCTTCGGAGACGTGTCAAATACATATTGCCAGAAAATTCGCGCTCAAGCTCCAGAAGCTGTGTACTCGTAAATGCGGTTCTTATCCTCTTGCTACTGGGAAGATCGTCTGCTTTGCCATTGGTGTCTGAAACGATTACGAAATAAAAACCATTATTTAAAAAAAACGAGGAAAAAAATTTAAAAAAAAGGGGAAACAGGGTTACAATAATTCGTGCGATTAAAAGAGATCCAATTAAAATTTTTCAGAAAAAAAAAACAAAAACCATGCACCTGGTATGCAAATATGAGTAAAAAGTAGTGCCGACTCAGAAATACTGGCAAATTAGCTGATACGTTTAATTTGTGCGTGTGTCTGAACCCGCATGGAACATATCATAATAATCGCCGGCATTTATTACCTGGATTCATTCACAGTCTGTGGGTTTCTCAATTATTATTTTAACATGGATGAATGCAAAAAAGGCGTCTGTTTTACGAAATTTTCTTTATTAACCTTATCATCATGTTCTTCACAACACTCAAAGGAAAAACCTTTATTATCAAACACAAGATACCTCTATTAATAAAGAAATTTATCTGCCAAAAATATCATAGTTGTTTGTGAATATCACCGATGGAAAACTTTCTCTGCTTTTTCCCTCCATCACCATAACCGTTTTTTATTGATATCTGTTTTTATTCTTCAGTGTAAAATTTACTCGCCTTACAAATCCGATAAAATGCCCAAGAATTTTTATCGTTTACCCTAATCAGCAGGTAAAAAATATATAAATAAGCCAATGTACATTTGTTAACACCGATTTTTTTTAATAAGAGAAATTATTTTCTTGGAAAAATCACAGGGGCAAACAAAAAGGTGACCTGTACGAAAAAAAAACATTTTATAATTAATTTATTTTGTTTTATTCAACGAAAAGATCTTTGTAACTTTTTCACCCTTAATTCTTTTCATTCGTCTTGAACAAAATTGTCATCTCTAACAAATTCGGAATTGAGCCGAGTGAAATCCCCTGCAAACGTTACCACTCAGCACAGCATACATGTAATACTGTGTTGTTCTAAATAAGTCTAATGACAAGATGGGTAGATAAATATATAATTGGTATCAGACTTCCAATGACACAAACACCACTTACCCATTTGTAAGTAGCGAAACTTCGCCTCTTGCACGCGTTTGTAACGTTCTTCCATGGCAACCTCTGGGCGTGGCGGCGACGGAGTCGACGACAGCTTCGGGGAGGACATCGCCGGCCTCACAGCGTGATGTAAATTGCGTGGCGGTTGACCAGCGGTCAAGTGTCCGACTAATTGACGATGGTGGTGATGATGAGCAGTAGTTCTAGCGGGCAGTGGTGGGATGGACGCTGTGATAGACGCTGCGGTCGCTGGATGGACGCAGAGTGGACAACACGTCCCGTAGATATTTGGTGGACCTTGGGGAAATCCGCAGGAATCCAACAGCTGCCTCTCAACCAGCCGATGTTGGTGATGTTGGTGTGCGGCCGTAAACCCTCCATACTGCGGATGCGAAACTGCCGTCTGCTTAGGGCCGGGTTGCTTCAAAATCAAAGAATCCACCAGGAACGATTTGGACATATTTATCGTATTTGCCAAGGCGTGGATGGCCTGCGTAATAAACTTCGAATCAAATTTAACCGGGAATGGCGTCGTAACGCAAGCACCTCTCGTCTAGGCTAAATTTGCGGCTTATTACTTTCCGCTTAATTCTGCACCTATTTATATACTCTTCATCCTTTGTAACCCGCGGGTCTGTTTAATCAGCATTTCAGACCGTGATCGATCTTTGGAGAGATAGAAAATTGAACCAACAGCGGCTCCTAATGAGCCCGCTCTGACGGCTCAGCCTATACAATCTCGCGTTGCCATCGATCGAAAAGTTGGTCCCGTTTAATTCATGATTACCATGTGAGGGGCGTGGCCACCTGTCAGGATTTGTCATTTACACATTTGAAATGATATTGGGATTTATCTGCAAGATGACAGGAATTGCCCAAGATCCGCGCTGAGCGTTGTGCACTGCACAGTCCACGCGACATTCGATGAGATAATGCCTCCGATTAGTAGCAAATCGGGGCGATTATCTACCCTCTACCAGGGCCGCAGTTTTTTTTTTTTTTTTTTTTTTTTTTCACTAGATGTTCACTGATGTCTCCCTAGCTAATTCATTACAGTTTGCTTGCCAGAGACATATTTGTGAATGTCTGATGAAAGATTAATCCGTGGCCCTGGTAGAGGGTAGTGAATATCTATAATGACCCGTGGCGAAAGGATTGCTATACTTTTCCCTATTTCAAAACCTTCCAAAATGTCTATTCTTTGTAACACAAACCTCGGCCACTAGGCCTAAACTAATATGATCATAAATGTCTGCTTTTAATCATTACTACAAAGGTCATGTTCATTTCTTGAACACCTTTAATTAATGATAAAGACCGAAGCAGACGTTTAGTGTACGTGTGGGTTTTTAAATTACTTTCCATTTTTTCCAAATTCTGCAAGTCCGATATCATCAAGTAGGACCTGATCTTCACCCGTATGCTGAAGTCAACCACATAAGTCCATGATCATACATTTGTATTTTAACTGGTTGTTAATGTATAAACACATACCTGTTAATAATGTATATTTCTTATTAAGTACAAGTGTTGAGACATAAATATTATATATTGTAATTAGGTGAATAAATAGATCGATATCTCATGGTATTTATACATGTATTATAATATTGTATGGAATATAAAGCATGTATATATTTATTTAAAATTAATAAAGTATGGACATCTATTTTACCTTTGGCATTGTGTGACAGTAAATGACTGGTTTTCTTATTTTTCTCTGTTCTAGTTGAGGTCAATTGACGTTTATACTCCATGAAAATGTCACCGACCTGGAATCATTTCCCTGATTGTCACAGCACATTTACTCTCGTAACTATTGTCTTGTTTTTATTTTCTCTTTTTACCTTCTTCGATCCGCTTCTACTGCCTGCTAATGACCCGTTTAGCGGCTAGGATTAACTGGTCCTATTGAAAAGAGGCCGCTGCATTGTTTGATTTATCTTAGTTATCTTACCTGATTCATGAGGGTCGTCTGTGTGAGGTGTTACTTTAACTTTCCCATTGTGCATTTTGAGAGAAAAAACCTCTAGTACGAATGCGGGCCGATTAATTTAATATTTTAAACCAAGCGAAACAAACTGCTGATGGTTTGGTTTGCTAGAAATCAACACTACTTTCAACTTCAAAGGAATTGAAATGTGCACACAGGTTGTGTCCTCAATGGAGACAATTCATAAGGACATTTTCACTTGCACTTTACATTCACATTTTTACCAATCTCTGTATTTGACAGCAAGCATCGAGAGGCTCCTCAATTGGCGCTTGCTGAGCAAAGAGTATGTACGCTCCACCGTCTTTTATTTCATCCATCATGAGTGTGTGTGTGTGTGTGTGTGTGTCACGCCGAAAAGGACTACCTGTCCTTGTCAGCCCGTGTACCAGATCCAACCCCACTAACCTAAAACTTCAGGACATGTAAAAGTCAGAAATTAAAAAAAAGAGAGAAAAGAGATATCCAAATCGAATTCTACTTTTCCGACAGTCGTGCTGTCTCGGTTTTTGAGCGAAAACCAGAGAGGCAAGACAAAGTGTACGTCGATTTGTTTCGGTTTAGAATATTGCCGTCTTTTTCAATGCTGATTTACCATTAGATAAGTGGAAATGTGCCCAAAATGGTCACTTCCCTTGAGTCCAATATGTTCAATATTGATTAACCTGGTGGTAAGTTAAAATATGTTTCATAACAAAATTAATTTTCAAAAAGACTTTATCAAGGATTGATACGGAGTGAGGTATATATGACGTAAGGTCTCAACGTTGCGCAATTCTTTGTACACAAAATCAAGCCGCGAAAGACTTCGCTGTTTGTTTCGGTCGTGAAAGAAAGTGTGAGTTCATGATCATTGTTTGATTCGTGAGAAACACTGCAGTGCGCTGAAAAGACTTCATTGTTATAAGAAGTGGCGGAGAATTAAAATGACCAATGCTTACGGTACGCTTGCTAGGGTCATTTCACTGACTGGGCATTACAGAAATGGAAACGCGACGTCACTGATTAAAACGCTGGAGGCACTTTTTTACGCTTTAGAAGTCGGTCAAATTTTCCGGCGAGCTGGTACTAATCCATTCTTTTCATTAGTTTTGAACACTTTTGTCTATTTTTATTCCCACACATGCATCACGACACTCGTGTTTGGTATACAGTATGTATATCGGCTGTAGACTTAATTACTATTATAGTTTCAGATATACCAAAGTGCCTCTTCCAGCAGGAAGGGATCCTTATTTCCTCAATTCTTTTATTTTACGGTAAGTATGTAAATATCAACCAATTTAAGAATTAAATAGAATGTGTTGGAGATGAAATCACAAACCACCATTATAGAGATAGTGCAAAAATCCCGGTATGCATATATGTATATATATTGTTTGCCATTGCCAATTGGTTTATATCTCAATAACCACCGTATTCTTCTGAACTTGGAATTGTATTAAGTTCCTGAATGCACGAGCATTCACGTTTGCATGTGTGCATATGATTTCGCGTGTGTGTACAATACGTAACCCCGCCTGCACGCTGCTATTAAGGTTTTCCCAGGGGAAAAAGGCATGTGTTTTTAACCTTCCAGGGTTGTTGACAGAAAGCTTATTAAGTGGCAGTACTAGTATTAAGATGTACTATTTGAGGTCAAGTGTCTCTTTGAATGACATTAAATGTTCTTCTTATAAGTGATAGTGCGACAGGGGCTCTGGCAATTACAGCAAGTACACATTTCATGATCGAGAAAAATATAAATAAATTATACGTGCATTGCAACTTCCCTTTCTTCGAGTTCTGTTCGGGACAATACAACCCCTGCGCTTACGTTCACATGCACGTGTGCATCCGCACCCAATACGGAGACGGGGTGAACATTTTTCAGCTATGTTTAAGCCTAAGTAATGGAAGAAAGACGACCTATTTGCTATTTGAGAATGTATTCGAATTTACAAGATACATTATTTGTGACTTATGTATTTTATATTAATAAATTGAATCCATGAATTTGGGTTGTTTTTTAGAAAGTGAGGCCATCTAAAACTGAATGTGGGCTTCCGCACTTTGACTCAACTGTCATTCAGATGAAAGTCCAGTTTTGACCTCACGGTCTTGACCCCTGTTGACCAGTCACGGTAAAATCTTAATTCGACCGCCATCTACCCGTGCATTTATTCTTAGCCAATATTTGCAGATACCCTCTACCAGGGCCACAGATTGTTTTTTTTTTTTTTTCACTAAATATTAACAGATATGTCTCTGGTTAAATAGATGGCTAATCTCTGTACTGCCCCAGCACAAATGTCCACAGAATAATAACTGGTAAAGGGAAATTTGCAGGTGGGAGTTTTATTTAACCAGTCTAAATGTAATATTTATTTATTTTAATTTTTTTTTTTTCATTCTTTGTACAAGTTAATTCCCGGGGTGGCGTGTAACATACTGTTTGTGAATTGTATTGTAATGTGCATTTCTGTATTAGGACCCATAGTTGGATCTAGATTGTACACAATAAAGAAAAGTTTTTCCCGTGTGTTTTAACCTACTATACAAATTATATATATACGCGAGCCCTCTTCGGTCACTAAGGAATCAAATGGACGGCTCTTTTCTAAAAAGTAATAGGTTTGACCAATATTCATATTGGTTCAAATCAGTGTGATCTTTAGTGAGACAGCTTGAACAACAGCACGCGTGCCACGACAACTGATGCACAAACAGCGAACGCTGTAAGTGTTTTTATTAGTTTACTTCGTTGTTTACCCAAGAGGTGAAGTCGGTTGACAGTTAACGCTATTGTCCTTTATGCGGGCGACGTTGTTGACTCTGTTAAACCAGAAGTCGATCGGAAATGAGATTACTTGATTTATTTCCCTTTCGGATAATTATCGCCGATATCATTGAAATAGACTCTCAATAAAATTGATAATCCAACTGGGCTATTGTTTTATTATTACTTAGAGAGCATCGCCGTGATTAGTTATAAGTATGGTCATGCTTAAGGGAGACGTTTGAATTAATAATAAAGGTATTTCAAGTACTTCATTAGTTTATGAAGAGATATATTTAGAAGTTGGTTGTTACCGGTATTATCTTTAAGCATACATGAGGGTGTTATGGATTTCTACCTTTACAAATTGCGGGTATCTTTGCTTCTGTGCAGATTGCTGTAAACATGATATAATATTAAGATAACAAATCCCCACTTAACAACATCGTTTGTAGTATTACTAACACAATTATCACAGACACAAGATATAAATTCTCATCGCCCAACCGTTTTGTAAAATGTTAAGATACACGGATCGCACAAAAATGTGTAAGTGAAATGAAGTAGATTTTATTAAACGGTATATTCAGTTTTACGAACCCACAAGATAGCGAACAACTCAAAATTTGATCCACAAGGCACAGAGTGCTCCTTACATTCGGAGGTATATGTACCTTCTTCTCACCTTTTGTATCCCCCCACCCAAATATGTTTATTACAAGTGGAATGAGATAAAACTAAGAATGATTTCAACCCTTGCACTTTACATATTACAAAATCACACCCGTCCACTATTTTTTCTTTAATTTCTAGCGAAGCAAAGCAAATATTTTTATCCATGACCTCCCCCTCCCCTCCTCCACCCCCCCCCCCCCCATCTCACCCCACCGCCACCAGCAAAATCCAAGATCCTCAGGCGACATATCAAACTTATTGAACGATAACCTCTATGAACTTTTTAAAGATAGTGACCATATCTGTTTATGAACAGACAAAGCCCCATATATACATTACAAGGAGACACACCGCCGCGTCAAAGCAGATATGAGCGGAACTGTAACAAGTTGATAATGTGCCTCAATTTTGAAAGGTCTTCTTACGCGAAAGTGACAGTCCGCGTGGTCAGGTTACCAGACGCCGACACGTAATAACTGGGATAAAGAACATGATCTTGAAATGTAGCCAAACGCCGTGGAGGAAAATCGGATTGAATCAATTTTCGTTGTTCAGCGTGGTCATTGGTGTAGAACGTTGTGTGAACGATGGGCCCTGTGGTACATGGTTGATGACATTATAGTTTTCAAATGCCTGGTCTATTATTTTTCCTTCACTAGCCGGATTCGTAAAATTTAAATAAATACGTACGATTCGATTTCCTGATGAGATAATAATAATAATAATAATAATTCATTGGGTTCTAAGTGACACATTTATACATTTGCCAGTTCTCTACATTAATGGTTTAATGATACAAACAATATAAAATATTACTTCATTTATTTGGAAAAATGAGATGACAGAAAGATGTCTCTAGAGTGGGCATGGGGAATTTTTTCAGACTTAAGAAATTATTATTAAATGTGAATATATATGCCGATTTCCATGGTTTTGCATTGACTCTGCCTTGAAACAGAGTTAAGTATATATTTTAATTCTGAAAAAAATGAAAATTAAAAAATGTCGTATTTTATTTTAAAGTCTATTTTTATCATTATATGATCAGTTTATATGCATTGAAATGCATGTATATATTGTATTTAATTATCTTTGTGTTGTATTTGCATGCCTATCTTTACCATACACAAATGACCCTCTTGAACTTCGGTAATACTCAATATCGAGAGGTCATTATCTCATCGGATTAACAAATTACGCAAATCCCCAAGCCTGGGAACTTGTCTCCCGCGGAGCGAGTGCGCACGCGCCGCTGGCAGCTTTGAGTTGTTCTATCAAACCAATCAGACGTGCCAAATCCTTTAAGAGCGGAGTTAGTGATACACTTCAACAGCCCATCCGTAACTAATCCTTTTCACGACCTCGAATCAAAGCCCAATGGCCAATGTCTTAATAGAAAGCGCTTATTTGCTTTTCCCATATTTTTCTTAGGGGAAGTAATTTATTAAATTATTTCCTGATCGTTGGTGCATAATATTCATCAGTTACTGAGAATCGATGGAGGAGGAAATAGACGTTGGATTCGCCTTGAATAGAGCACACGAGCGTGTTTATTTTATGAGCATTGGACGCGCGCGCTCACTTGTTGAGAACGTCGCCCGATTTTCAAGTTTTCCCATTAAAATATTGAATGATTATTTATCCTCAATAGATTATCGAAATTAATACGAGAAACAATAGAAATGTAATCATCCCTTTATAATATCCAGTTGAATATTGTCGCACTGTTTAACAGCGGGTTGTTATTTACATAAGATTTTATGAAAAGATAAGATCGGATAATGTTGCTTACTTATAATTACAGTGGATAAATGGGGGGAAATTTAGTTCATTATTAACCAACACATCGCGTCTTATATCTCTCTTGGTAAGTATCACACGGAACTTTCCCTTTCACTTATTAATTGCCCAATAATTAAATGTTTTAGCCTCTTATTTACACTGCGGTGTAATTAACTTGATTTATCTAATTATCGAAAACAGGATAGATCATTTCAAAGGCATCTTTGTTCCAAGCAAATTTTTAGCAAGTTTTCCACGATAAATTCTAACGCCTATTAGACAATCGGTTAATTTTTTTAAGAGAGAAAATTAGTTTTGCTTTAGTCCCAAAATCAGTACAAGAAGCATATTGCTGCTGGCTCAAAAATACAACCATGAAAAAAAAACACATTTCGAGAAACGTCTTGAAGTGGCAGTATTTATGACAGACTTGTTGAATGATACTACACTGTGCACTATGAAAACAAATTTCTATTTCCGCCATTTTTTAAAAATAATTGTGGACAGTAAGAAGGCACGTGTTTGTAAAGTCCAACATTAAATTATAGCGACAAAGATCCCACAATTCTCCCCTTTCAATATATTCCGAGTGATTTTCTTTTATCTATTAATTTATTTTCTTTTTTAATGATAGAAAGTACTTTCGGGCTATAGAACTGAGAATCAGATGAAGTTATCGTGTTTAAGATTATTTGATCCAGTCTCTCTCTCTCTCTCTCTCTCTCTCTCTGTGTGTGTGTGTGTGTGTGTGTGTGTAATCGTGCCACACCACATCCGACCACACGAGAAATACAATTATGGGCAACAAACAAGATACCAAATAAGGCTTCAGGGTCGACGCTCTCAGAATACATATTAAAAAATCAGTATTATGAAAAAAAAACTGAGTCGCCCACTGAAAAGCAAAGATAAATATACTGTTCAAAGGTGCAGTTTTACATGGTCGTAAATCATATTTAAGAATGTAAACAATATACACAGTATATGATCTATAGAATAATGCATGACGTGTGTTGTATTCAAGTTAGCATTATAATACGCCCTTTTCTTCAATATCCACAGTCATGACTACAGTATGTATGTCTATGTATATTTACAATTAATTATACACGTAACATACAGCCACCACCATCGCCACACCCATTTAGTTGTATTAGCAAAGAAAGAAGTTCCACCTTTTAATACTAGGCCTATATATCTATGGCAATGCAATAAAGTAGAAAACTCAAAGAGTATGACTGAGCTATCGTATAAGAACACCATTTGAAATAAAATTATGTTACATGTAGCTCGGTCCTCTGATAAATTATGAGAAATCAAAAGTGGTAAATATCCGCACATGAGGTAGTCTTCTACGATTGCCTGATGTTTTTTTTTTTCTTTTTGATTAATTTCTGATTCTTTGTCATAGCATAAACAATGTTTTCGGAAAGCAATGGTAAAAAGAGTGAGAAAAATACCCCCATTCGATGGCCAGATATTATTTGGATGAAAAGAAGATAACACTTCCTCTTCGAAAAATGAGAAGTATCAAAAGAGCAGGAAAAAAAATCAGACTTCTTTTGTGAACGAATATTCGTCACCGAGATTTCAAAAAAGTTATCGATTTTTAACAAAAATTTGATTGCTTTGACTGTGACAACAGACAATTGGATACGGCGTGTCTCACCTAACACAATTTCATTGGTCAATTTTAGAAATAAAGGTAGGTAGCACAGTAAACGAAAGAAATTATCGGCTTTTAAAGAATTTAACCTTATAAAATAATACGAAAACATGGAATAGACAGATCTAAATCTCATTATTCACACTGTTTACTAGTATAATTTGAGAGAATATCTCACCGTGAAGAGCGTACGAGTTCCATCTTGTACAATCTTGCTAATTTCTTCTATCGATTTCATCTCTAGAGACAATACTTATGAATCAGCAACACTAAATTTTGTTTTAGAATAGTCGAAAATATATTGAAAAATTTCTTTTGATACCCACATTATGTGCGCTGTACGAATTATGTATTCCATTCTGAGGTGACGATGCATGTGTCAACATCGAGCAACTCACCTCATCCGTGGTGACCATTGTTACATATGATATGTATTTGCATTGACCATTGTTACATATGATATGTATTTTTGTATTGAAAAAAATTTTCATCCATATTTTGTCTTTCTCTTTTTTTTTTTTATTCTCCTATCAGTTTGAATAATTATATTTTTTACTCGGTACCTGTTTACTCTTTCATTTATATGTTATCTATTTGTTCGTTCGTTCATTTTTTTTTTTTTTTTTTTTGATTATTCATTTCCTTATATTTTAATCCACCTATCAATTGATTAATTCATTAAATTTTACAAAGGTATGATTCGATATGTGGCAAAAATTGCTTTGAAGTACAAATAAAAAACACAATTTCTTTACTAAATCAATTTAATGTGTATTTAGAAATGTCTACAACATAATTTAAATAAAAGCTTAATACATTGCTTGTTTCAAGTGAAATAAAAAGTGCACTTTTCGCCTTGGGTCTATGCCCATTACTGAATAAATACAGCATCTGATAATATGTAGCCTACCAGTTGAACAAAGGAGGGTTATTGGCAATTTTCGTGAAGTGGCAAGATATTCTATTCATAAATCAAACGGAAAACATATTTAAATATCCTAAGTATGAAAAGAAATGGCAGTACATTTTATACTACTATACATTGTACAACACTGCACAAGGTGGTAATAAAACTCATTTTCCCTTTTCACACTTTCTCCTTACACCCTTCACACCTTTAGTGCAAGTACTACCTACAAGTTTTTCTTAATTTTGTAAAAAGAATTTAGCATGAACAAACCATAAATGAAACAATAGTTCTTTTCTTCTTTTATCAATAACTAGCCTTGCACAAATATAGACGTTATTAGTGATCATTCGTTGAAATTAATGACCTTTATTTCAGCTGATGATAGCGGACTTGTTGCGCTGCAAGGGAAAAACCTTCAACGTGACCTTAAGCTAAAACAGATGTGAAATCATGCAATGTATTATGCCAAACATGAGCAAATATTCCCTGAGTCTTCTGTAGCTTCAAGGTAACAGCTGATATGTGTAGTAATTATAATTTCACTTTCATACAAAAAGGGCATACAATGACCAGCATTTCAACAACAAATAGCGCCAAGTTTTAAAAAATCATCATGGGTGATATTGATGTGTAGGCTAAAATACGACATTTCCGTTAAAGAAACGATAAGACACAGTTTCCAAGAATATAAAATAAGGTTCCCTTCTGTTTATACTTTTTCGGTCCTCAAATACTGCACGATACATGTTTCATGCAAATTTGTGTTAGTGAAAAATAAACACTCACACACACAATGACACAGAGTCAAAAAGTTGTGATAAAAATCCAAAATAAAAAGTCAAAACAGTTCACTTTATTTCACCTTGTCTCCGATTAAGTTCCCAATGGCAAGAGTTTCACAATGATTGCACTTTTCTCGATTTATTTTAATAATATGCAAAAATCTTAAAGAGACCAGGCTGCCTCTTTGCGTTTTAGACTTTTATATACGATTTTGTATGTGCCGGGTGCTAAACAATGTCAGTTTTAGCAGTGACTATGAACTGGACTATGCCTCTGGTTCGGATTTTGTCCTTGACCTTGTAAATCCATATTTCCCTGTGATGCCTCAACTTTATTGACCATTTGCTGAAAGTCATTTGGATGTAAACTTCCACTGCTGTTACTGAGTGCACTCGGGCTGTTCTGAAGTGCGGGACTGCCCTGTAGTGTGACGTCATCCATTTTGTCAGAGGATTCCAGTCCCGAAAGTGTCGTCATTGTCGTCTGCGCCAAATGGAAGCTGTTTGTCGTCTGCCCTCCTAACTCCATCTGTTTCTTTTTGTTGATTTTTCTCTCCTTGGCGCGTCTGTTTTGGAACCATATCTTGACCTGTCGTTCAGATAAGGCTAGGTTGGACGCTAACTCTGATTTTCGCCTAATGGTGATGTATTTGCTGTAGTGGAATTCTTTTTCTAGTTCCAACCTCTGATGATCGCTGTAAACTACCCTGTATTTGTCCTTTGTTCTTGTTTTTCCTGAAAACGAAGTAGTAAAAACATATATCAAAATAGCTCCCTATAGGATTTTACTTTTCAAAAAAAAAAAAAAAAGTTTTAAACAGTCGAATAATTTTAGCACGTCAAGTCGTGTTTACGGGAACATAAAACCAACTCACTTTAATCTGAAAATAATTTTGCAGTCATCATTAACTTTAAAATGCCGACTCCGTCGAATATTCGTATAATTTGTATAGCGACGTTAAACGTAAATTAAGATTTGATTTATCAAACGAAATCATTTATACGTATTTTCCATGACACTTTTACAATTCATTTTTAAGTTAAAATTGCATAAATAATGCTCTATAACCACTCGACCTCGTTCAGAATAAGTCATACTTTTAGTGTCTCTCTAGATCTGCACCTAATAGTTACTGCGCATTTCTCTTTTATAACAATTTTAACATGGTGCATTATAATAAGACATATTAAACAGGTCTGCTCCGCGATGTTCTTTATGTGAGCAAAGACCAATATAAGTGAAAGAAATGCCATCTTATGATTGTCATCATTTTATCCCAGCATCATATTGAAATATATTCATAACAAAAAAATCTTGCAAATCAGTTTTACGTGTAACTTGCGGAGAGAATTATTCAGAGAAAAGCCACGCTGTGATACCTTACAGCATTATCTATTGACTTCTCAACAACGCACAAGTATATACATATATATATATGCATATGCATTTATATAGTATATGATCCACAAAAATGAATTTGAAAATCTGGGATGTTTAAAGGGATAATAACTCTTCGTTTCGGCCAAAAAAAAAAAAAAAAAAAATTCCTGGAGTAAACAACAATTTTCCCATACTAACCAATGGTTAATGAATCCATTTTTACATTCAAAGTAAGTCCCTGTTTTTTTTTTTTTTTTTTTTTTTTTTTCTCAAAGGTTTGTTTTTTTTTTTTTTTGTTAAAATCTTTTAAGAGATTAATCTCTTAAGAGATTTTAACAGAGTACAGCCATCAATGGAGGTCACGTGGTCTGAAGACAAGCTCAGATATCAGAATAATAGCTATAACTGCCGTTTTTGTGGTAAAAAAGAATATATTTCTATGAGTTATTCACAATGTTTTTATTGTGAAATATAGACCTCATACGAAGAGTTATAATCCCTTTAAAAGTTTTGTCACGCAAGCTCCTCGCGGTACTATAATTTAAAAATATAAAAGGATTAATTTTAAGGTTAATCAAAGGATACATTATGAAGACATGCTGTATGGGGGCTAGATTTCCCTCTGAGACGGTAAAACTACAAACACGAGCACGAGTCAGACATTAAGTCAGACGCACCCAGCGGGGAGTGGCGGGCTAATTTTACGCGCAATTAAGCTGAGCACTACTTAATAAAGCGAGCGCACCCGTGATTATAATTACTACCGTGCCTTTCATGTCAAGCCGCCGGTTCTTTCCAGTCCAAAATTTTAAAGCGGAGACCAGATACAAAAACGGCGGTCTTTCTGATCATTGAGACGGCTTTGCCATTTGATAATAATCATCTTATTGTTCAAGTTGTCTCTCATTACATGCAAGACAATAATGCATACTAAGTAAAAAGGAGACGGGGTGTCTGTAAAAAAACTTTTTGAGCTGATACCCATGTTTACAAACCTTAATATATTTAAAAACAATGACAGTCTCAGTAACAATTGCTCAGTACACGCACCTTAGCGTGGCGGGACAGGAAGGCCCTTCAGATATCCTTCTTTAAATTTAACATTATACATATGAAAGAACTGTATCATTATATCATTGAGTGTTTTGTTATACAGTTGATTTGTATACACTAATAACTAGATATAATCCCTTAAGTTGTTGCAATTTTTTGTAAGTCATTTAAACATTTTACACCCCTAAACGAAAGAACATCAGAGATTTTTTAATTCTCGTTTAACTACAAATCTGCCCGCATGCCCGCAGCTACGTCGATGCAGGGGATTCATTTAACGCTAAGTTGTCAAACACCAACTTACAGTAAATCTTGGTGTAAGATTTAGCATCGAAGGAACTCTAATTATTTGGCTAGATCCTCGTGAGACAACAAAAATAACAACCCACAACATGAAGACGTGTTATAATGAGATTACACTAATACATCAATGGCGCGGGTCTGAACACATGAAGGGGTAGAGCTCATTAATTTTCGATACTAACATCTCAGAGGGAAAACAGGCACGCGCAGTGCTCTTCAGTTTCATCATTCATTTTTGTAAATTACCCACATGTTCTGTCACATCAAATGTAAACGAGTGCCTTCGATATTTTAATCATACGAATTAGAATCAATCTGATTTAGCTACAATATTTGTTGATCTCTTCGCAGATATTTTCTGAAATTTGTCATATTGGAATTTTTTATGATGCAAATCGCAGCTTGCGATGTAATGGAATAATATCACACCTTACAATATATCTCAGAGCGCAATTATATTAATATATTGTAAGCATTCGCAAATACTATAGCCAACTCCTTTCACTGTGAACTTTACCCCGCTATAGTGTTGGAAATATGAAATGTTCACTTAAGTTATCATCTTCATCATCATTATTATTTTTTTCGCTCAAGTTATCAGCATCACTATAATTATAATAATAATAATTTTTATTATTAAAATTTTCTACCAACCGAACTGGCGCTTTTTTACATTTTTGGTTTGGTAAGCGTATTCGACATTTGATATATTAATCTCTACAGTCCAGTCGTGACCTGATTACTGTGTATAGAAGCATTTTAACGTAATTAATCAGGGCTATTGTGTCAGCCCGAAAACCTCATCAAAAGAAATGGATAAATCACAGATATAACAGGTTACTTGCATGAGAGGTCGTCTAAATCACGTTTTACGCGAAAGGCAAATCGTTTATTCTGTTAAACACTTCCGAAGTGTAAACGACTTAGGTCAAAACTGACTTTCATTGCGTGATCAGAAGCCAAATTGTAATCTGTTTAAATCAGGACGTTGAATTTCTATTACTTTCGTGGGAAATCATCGGCATTAGGATTCAGTTTGGTTATATAAATCCAATAATATTTGAATATATCGTTTGCATACGGATTTGTGAGCATGTAGCGGGTGAAGCCAACTGCTAATAATTAAAATCCCTTTTAACTGACCTAAAAATATTTTCATAGGGCGATACGTGGGAAATGACACTTGTTTTAAATTAGGATGTCCGAAGCGCTTAAGTTCAAAGTGACAAAAATTCGTTTAAATCTGTGCCAAACCAACTATACTAAGATTGATTTGCGTGGGAAAGTTTAAAGAGTTAGTTTTATTTGTATTAAAGATGAACATAATATTAAGTTGGAGCGGTTAGGGGGTAGGGGAGCTCCGTGGGAAACATTAATGGCTTCAGTCCTAAATTAAAACAATTGAATGTTTAAAGGATAATTTTTCATAGGTTTAAATTCAGATTTCCTTGGTGATTTTAGGGCCTATTCAAAAACGCAAATTTTTACCTTTAACATTTTGACTGTATGCATGAATGAATGAAAGACATTTAAATCATGAGAATACCTTTTAAAATCAGTAAAAAAAGACATCCGTTATGTTTTATGCTGTAAAGTGTTAATAAAGTTGTCATTACCTCAACACCTATAAATATCGGGAACCAAATATAAATTATTTTGAATTGCAACTGCGTAAGGTAGGTGAAATCAAATTTATGGCCTAATGATTTAACAATGGCAATATAAGAAATATAAAAGACCCAAATAAAAGGGTCATGTATCTTATTTCTGTAATAATATCTTGTCATTTTTCCTATACCTATTTTATAACATCTATTGCATCCAAATTGCGCCTAATAAATATTAAGCCACGGAGTTTATATGTGTTCCTGATACTATCTGTGATCATTCGGATACAAACTGCGGGAGAGGAAACTTAGGTTTGGATTTCACATAAATGCCGGCCGCATATGAGGAATTATTTTTCAGATTTTTTTAACAGTTGATTTTACTCAACACTGGGTGTTATAGGATTATAGCGACGAATCTAGACATAATATAATATGTCGCGACTGGATGATTTTAGTGACATGATATTACGCACAGGATAACTATGGCGTTGAATCCACGTTATTTTTCTTTTAAAAATGGAGACAACCTATCATGCAGGAAATGTAATATTCGCTAACAACATTTGTCAATATTGTGAAAAAAGGAACATCACAGGAGAGAAACCATACTATTAAAATTACAGCGAGTCCTCGAAAAAGCACAAAAGACATCGGATGTGGAACCAAATTTTCCAGGTAGTTTTTTGTTTGCTTCACTTTTTGAGGATGAGCAAGACTAATAAATAATTTTGGATTTTAGGTAATGAACGCTTCTATCATTTTTTATGAAAATACATTATAAACAACATATTTCGTTTGGGTTTACGTGTACTTATTTAGCAGCCGACATGTCCAAAATGGCTGATGAAAAATTTTCAACCTGCATTCTTTACAAATTCAAGTAAATTTATATGGCATTCAAACCAATGGAATTAAAGTTTAGATTAAGCAAGAAAGAAAAAGAAATGTTGTGAAAATGCAGTAAATCTCACCAGTTGGGGGAGTGGCGGGGAGCGCTTGTTTCTTCATCCATTCATACGGCTGTCTCTGTTGGCGGGAGATGTCTATGGTCCCCGTACTGGACACCACAGCGTTCGCAGGAACTGGGGACGCAATATTGCCGTCGTGGTAACTGGACACTGTGGAGTGATGGTCACCCGCACTGACCACAGGCGGAACGTTGACGTTAACTGAGCCAGAATGACCGTAAGGCTCGTACCCCATGTGCGGCGGTGGCGGCGAGGTGTAGTAGGCGCCCATGTGGCCCTGGGTGCTCATTTGCTGGGCGGCAGCGGCGGAGGGGTAACCAGGAAACTCGTTATAATGGGAACCGACGGGTCTACCATATCCTGGGGCGTTGGTAGGGTACATCCCGCTCCATCCTTGTGACGGGGAACCCGCGGGGTTAGGCTGCATCCCGAGGGGGTTCCCCTCTCCTCCTGCGTGGATCTGGTATTGGCCGAAGTCAGCTGTGGCACCCTGGGGGTTATACCCCGCATAGTAAGCCCCCGCGGGCACCTGATGGTGTGGACGGTTGGTGAACATGACATCAAAGTCTGTCTCGTCTAGTTCGTACTTTAGAACCATTGTAAAAACGCAATGGTTAAGATTGAGGAAAAAGTCAACGGCGTCGGTTGGGTCAACCTTCTTGGGCAATCAACAAAACGGCAGCAGATCGGGTCGCTTTGCTTGAAGTGTGCTTGATCCCGGTAAGGGTAATAAAACTCGACCAAGAGCTGATAGCACGGTTCTTCAGGACGTGAATGCTAACATGTAAGAGCAGTGTCAATAAATTCCCACCTATGTTAACAACTCGTAAAAACTCCGTAAAATTCTTCTGTGTCAAGCCAACTTGCCAAGGACGGCACACGTCAAGGTACAGTCCGCCGAAGACAGTATGGAGAAATCAACTTATTTTCTCGCTACGTATTACCGGTGAATCGTTTCCTAGTCCTGATCTATATCCGTCGTATTCCAAACGTCGACTAACTTCTTCTCTGTAGTTTCGTCCTTTTACGTCATCTCTCCGACACTCGAGATCACGTGATCTCGGTCTCACCTCGGACCCCCTCCCTCTTCTTTTCTCTCTCCTAAGCGTGTATCCTCCGATCCGTTGCTGGCGTGCGCCAGTCCAAGGGCGGCTTCTGTGATCTCGCCTACACCCCCGAGATAAGCAGCCGCAGGGCGCAGTTGTGCGCTGATTTCAACAGCTCCGGCTTTTGTTTGGAGCAGGAACACTTAACATGATGTAATTAACACACAGACGCTTAAATTATTCCCCATTGAATCAGAGCCGAGAAAACACATGTTTTGGGACCGGTGTCCGGTTTGTCGGTCCTTTTCACCTGTAAAGTCAGACGCGACGGGCTCGACCGGCCCATAGGAACTTGTACCTTTACTTTCATCACATCGCTAAGGTGTATGTGAAGCGATTTCCAAGTCTGACTCTGATAAGGAACCCCTTTTTCTAACGCCCGCGTTTATTGTTTGCACACATTCCAACATAAATAATAGTACGCTTTAATTTATCAAAGGCTTTTGTGAAATCATTCGACGCTACGCTTTGATTTGAGCACTACCTAACAACGTTATTTTTTTCTGTTTGATTCTGGAGATTTTAAGGAATAAATTACTCCTTTAAGTATTTTAAACAACGTATACACTGTAATTAATATTCTTAAACACTGTATAAGTAGTAATAATCCATAGGGATGTATAACTATTTATTCATTTATATATTTGTAGTATAGAGGGCTAACAAATGTAACTGTAACATTTAATGCTCGAATAAATTATTATTATTATTACTATTATTATTTAATGCATGTCCAGAACTGGTATTTCATTTTAGCAAAAATATTACAGCATTGGGCGAGCATAAACCGTTTTGTTGATGGTGTTGATACACTGGTTACTAATTTTGGAATATGTGTTCGATAAGTATTAGTTAATTTAGTTAATAGATATTTATGTCTCACTATTTTATTCCTATAGAATACATATAAATAAATCATAACTAGCAAGTTACATGTCAATAAGTAGCAAAGGTCTGACTGTCATTCGTTTGTGATTCACGTTTCAGGTGTACAGTGTATTAAGACAAAATACAAAATATTTTTTGTCTTTTAATAACTTTTTCCTGTTTAACTAAAGCGAATGGGAAAAACGGGGGAAAACGTGTTGTACATGTATCCTGTGCTTTATTTTGGCCTGTTTGCATGTTCAAACAATTTCCCTTAATATTTACTACTTCACTTCTTCACAGTAAAAACACAGGTAATGTTGAACTTAACTCCCACATAGCAATATAAATCTTTACTGAATGTTCGAATATCCAAAAGAAGCCCCCTCTCTCTGGTTAACATGGAAACGCTACTGTGACTAATAAGCTTCTGATTCAATGAAACATTTTTTTTTTTTTCTTACCGTGGATCCATTATTATGGATCCTTCATGTAGCCTCTTCAATTTGTCAAGAAAGTGCTCATTGATTTTTGTTTTGTTTTATTATTAGTTTTTTTATGGCCAGTATTTGTTAATCTACAAAACGTGAACCGCACAAAAGTAAGATTAAAAAGAATTTTAAAACAATATGAAATCTTGGACATAATAACGAATTTTGTCCGTGATATAATTAAGCCAAAATCATTTTAAAGAAACACTAATGATGAGAGTAGCAGAAAATGATCTTGGAAAAGATAACACAGATATTCTGACACAAAATTATAAAAATTCATGAAGTAATTTTAGTACATCTACAGTCTGGAGTTTTAGAGCAATTAACGGCGAAGTCAATTTCTCATTTTCTCATATCCGGCTTAGTATGCGAGTCACAAAGCACACTGATCAAGTATGTTCATTTCATAGTAAGTGTGTAGATTTCAAAGCGGCGGCAGTGAGCCGTTTTGCGTTTCATCTCGGCCTATCAACCACCTATTAATTGTTTATTTCAAGTGGATTGGTAAACAGAGAAATTAATGACTTAATCTACCCTCTAATTAATCCTCAGAACATTTGAAACATGGCAACAATTTTCATGACAAGCATTCTCCAGACTAGCCCCAGATAACAGAAATATGATATGAAGTAATAAAATTGCCTAAGCTTCCCAACGGAGATTTTCGAGTCTAATTTATGGCCTTCAACGACCTGTGAAGTGGTTGCGTCAATACTATGATAAAGATATTGAGATTTTCTGACTAATAATGCAACCGATATAGCAAAGAAAGAATGAGAATCGTATGATTTCCGAATCTAAATGAAAATCGTTTCAAAACCGAGCATCGAAGCACATCTGCTTAGCGATATCTTCGCCGTTGCAAAGAAAGCTGTGCTTAGTTTGAAATTAACACTTGTCTGGCGTCCAGTAGATGCTCTTAAAGTCTCGCGATACTTGTCTCGGGAGACGAGAGGTCGCCTCCCATACAAGTAACGGCGTCTCATGAACATCTGTTGTGAAACTTCTCGGCTGCAACCATAAAACAATAAATTACTTCATTTATTGCCCGGCTCTACATCTGAACTGAATATACTATACCTACCTAACAATGATATCGGATAGATCCGTAATTATTTTCAAATATACCTCACAATTTTGAATAATTGAGAAAACATAGAGTCATGTTAGTCCGTAAATCAAGTCTTAAAACGCTTTTAAATGACCCGGCCGTTTCTGGACATTTTGATGAAGTCCTAAAGCTATTAATCAATGCGATACTGGAAACTAATTGTCTCCAATGGCCATTCGTCGCGTGACTTCTCGCTTTTAACACAACAATAACAAAAGAGGGCTTTCTTCATCGGGCTATTGGTTACAAACTTTTCTGTTTAGGAACAAAATGGAACTAAGTTACGATTGCTATCCCCTAGGCTATTATCATAAATTACGTATTAATAGGGAGCGCGAGCCAATATCAGGCTCCAGTGAATCAGACACGCGCCAGATAAATTGCAATTTTCACGCGTGCCGCCGGTGACGCTTGGTTGAATTTTGACGAGATTTGGCTAATCCCAGAACGGACGGCCTTGTCTGTCAATCGTCCTAGAAGCGATACACGTCTGAAGAAAAACGCATATAGGCAGAAAATGAGAATATATTAAGTAGTGCTAAGGTATGAAGAAAAGTTCGCGCCTTCTTTCAGTAATTTGAGAAAATGTATATGAAAATATATTGTATACTATTTATCGTCTGAATTTACTAACGTGAAGAAGAGTGCTACATGCCTTCAAATGCAGCCAACCTTCTGATATGTTGAATATATAGATCAGAATAATTTTACATTCCTCTGTTGTTGTTATTGACAGACACGATTAAATTAGTTTGACTGGTATTCAAATGCATATTTGGTTTGGATTTATTTTCGACCTTTCATTCTTTTTAAAATTTTTACTTCGTCATGTTATATATCTTTTTTTTTTTTTTTTTTTTTTTAATTAAAATTTTGTTTTGGAGACGAATTGTTCATACAATTTGCTTTGCCATACGTTAAAATTGTGCAATGACAGATTCCTTACAAAATCAAAAGAATATGTCTGACATCTGTTCCCTTTTCAAAAGTTTCATTTCTCAACTCTTGAATATTATCGGAACGAACACACCAGGACAAAGACAATATCTTTCAACTGCCTACAGTTATCCAAGGATATACATCTGTCGCTTAGGAAAGATATAATAACCCCAAAACCCAGATAGAGGTGCATTTCACATGCTGAAGTGTCCAAAAATTAAATTGAATGAATTCAAAGTGGTATTTTATTTTTTAAAACATATATGTGTATGAAACAAAAAATCCACGACAGTCTCAATTTTAATTTAATTTTTCATTTTTACCACGGTAGCGTAAGTTCCGGTAAATTAGCCTTCCGGATCATTTAATTTTAATACCGCGTTCAAATATATTGTGTAATGATTCAGTCATGGTAAATTATACATAACGTATATGTTTTTATAAATATTTAAACTTTAACTCAAGGGGCTTTGCGTCATGGCTATTGCTACGTTACGCTCCCCAGAAAAATTGTCAGAAAGTTTCATCTACTTGCCCAAGTACTTGGTGAAATAGAAAACAGTGGTTTCTGTTGCTGCCCGAAAAATATATTATGTTTCCATGAAAATTTGACATTTCTGATATAATATTTGGATCATAGGTGGAAAAATAGTTTCTTTAATGCGTATTTTACTGTCGGTAAGGTGTATTTTCCCCGTTTTTTAATATTCAGCGACAAGCAAACTAAAGTCGCTCAAAAACAATTAACTGCTCTATACAGGAGATTAGCATAATTTTTTACAACGTTAAAATTGTAGGAGATAAACAAAAGAACAAAACCAATGATAATTGAATTTTCAAAGTGAGTAAAACGTTTCATGGCGGGACGTGCTGCAGTGACGTATGTTCCTTTTTTGGGGCTAGACGATGAATTATTTTTTTATTATTCACGGTTCCAAGAGATTGAAACTTTGATACAAACTTCTTCACGTGGGACCCTAAAATAATCAAACATAACAAGCTGTGCACTAAATATTTTTAAGAACACGCCTGTGACCTCATTTGCACCTCCATACTGGGTTTGGGTAAATATGCAATATGTATTTTGTTCTCTTAAATTTTTCAAATGCATGTCACTTATCTATTTGTGAGGCAATAAATTTTCTTTTTTTTCTACTTTTTTGTTTCAAACATCAATTGACGAACATACGAGTCATGACTTCTATGTGGAACCTTTGTATCAACGTTTCTTCTATAATTATTAATCGAATAAAATAAATATTCATGGAATATGATCTGACAAATGTCACAATTTTCTCTGCGAAGATCCTGTGCGTTAATTTGCTTAGGTAACTTCATCAGCTGGTTTTGGTGTTCTTAACATACGGTCAAGACATTAATGTTATCTCAATGATGAAGCCAACCAAAATAAAGCTCAACAAATAACATTTAAGGAACAAGGGATTTATTTGTCCAGAAGGCCTTGACAATTTCCCACGCGACCGCGAGAAATATGCAGTATGCAGTTTAAGTTTTCAGTCCTTTCTTAAATATCATTTCAATTTGTTTTGTCTCAAATAAAATTATTTAATGACAAATCTCAATTTAGATGTAAACATTTCATATTCTCCGAGTTCAAATCTATAATGACTATGATTATTATTATTATCATATTTGTTTATAATTGCAGTTTAATTTACCCTAATTAGACTGTCTACTTGTATTAATATAACAAGCTTGGAAATTACACACAAAAGGTATATTTTTACCTCTTGTTCTGTTAATGATTATCACATTTTCATGTTAAATAACTTTTCGGTAAAAAATTAAGTCACGAAAAGTTTTATTAATTTTCTTAAGAAGGCCAATTTATCTGGTATCCCAAAACTTTAACGAAGATGAAACTCTTCGCGTAATATTGTTGCTTGAATTCTTTTGACAAAGGATATATGAACATTTGATTTTTCAGTATTTGGTTTCAGCCTACCCAAAGCCTTCTCGTGAATATTCTGACGTTAACAAAGTCGTCTCTGCCAGGTAAACAAACATCAAAAGCATGCCGCTCGTGTTATCTGAGTATCAATGGTTGTAAAACACCAACTGAAAGAGCAAAGTAAATACGTGAAACGCAAAACGCTTTGGCCGTAAATCACACGATGAAATAAAACGAGAAACCTCGTGAGATCTTGTCGCGACGGTCGAGCTCACGGTGGGATTTGTGCAAGTAAATTCCGAGTGAAGGTGTGTACAGAAGCCAGTCAACTCGAAGCAAAGACTTGTCAAATAATCAGAGCCATGGGAATATTTTCATGTTGGTACATATATGATAACATTCTGTTTTCATCCCAAGATACCATGGGAATGTTGGAATTTTAAAATAAAGCTTGTTTTGGCTTCGTTCAAAAATTAAAAATAAACCATTAGAACTGAAATTATTGAGAAGAAAATACTACAGTGAGTTTGGTAGGAACCGATCTCTCGATATTTTGGGATGTTGTGTTTAAAAAAACCTAAAACAGAAAAATGAGAATCGACAAGGAGTGATTCTTTATCTTTCTCATAATTATTTCTACATATCGTAAGTAATTACGTGTAAATGGTCCTTTAATGTGAATGTTCCGTGTTTTTAAAGGCAGTCATGTATTAAAAATTAACCCAACAGGACCGAAAAAAATGTACTGAATGTTGTAAATGTCTAATAGTAGTAAGGGATATATTCAAGCGATAACCACTGCGGCTACACCCCTGAACCGGTGTAATTGTTAGTTAGATCAAGATATTATCAATAAATAGATAAAAAATAATAATGGTGATATAACATTTAATGAAAAATTACATGGAGAGCAATTACGCAGGGAACAATATAACAAATTGAGGTCAAACAAAGAAATCGCTTCAAAATTCATGTTTTTTTTTTAATAAATACATTGCTAAGTTATTTGAAAAATGAGAGATGACAATGATTCAAGTCACTGAATGAGGAAGATGCCTCTCGCAAAAAGGACTTCGGTGTAGCTCTGGCTAGAAGACATCCGAGGTAAATATCACATGGAATGTATTAGACACCAGACTTTATGATCAATTTAATCTTAAATCTCTTCTTACTCAGCTTAAAATACTCCAAACAGTATCGCATTGTTCATCACTCGCCTTAAACATGGACAAAAAAGTTATTATGTCCAAGCCTGAAAAAACAAAGCACTAGTCAACAAAAGGAATAATTATAACAATAAGAAGAAGAAGAATGAAAACTAAAAGCAAAGTAGGTCCTTATATCTTGCTTTTGTACTCGGAAGTTCGATAGTTCCACTTCACATTTATTGATATATTTAATGCTTAATAGGCCTAACGTTTTCAAAAGAGTGATTATTGTGTTATTGTTAGATAGCAATGATATCAGCAGGAGTAGAAACCTCATTCTAGCAAACTCAAAACTTTCTCATAACAGTATCATAACATTTGTATCGCACTAACTGGGATAATGTAAAACTTAGAAGAAACAAAGGATGTTAAGATGAGAATCGGAATGGCGAAGGCCAAAACAAATAACTTGGTTAATATTTGGAAGGACAGAAGTATCACAACGGCGTTAAAGGTGAAACTTGGACATAATAACGTTATAATGCCCAAGGGTGAAATTAGTGAAGATATGGCCAGTGCCCATGTACGGGCGCGAAGGATGGGTAATCAAAAAAGAGGAGGAAAAACGAATAGATGCAGCTGAAGTGTGGATTTATAGAAGAAAGTTACGCATCTCGTGGTGGGAAAGGAGAACGAACGACAATGATGTTCTTGAGGAAATAAGACTTAAGCGTTAATTATTGAACAAGATCTAAGGTAGAAAGTTTATTTTTCTGGGCCACCAGCTGCGATTGGAAAAATCAGTGTTGTTTACATCAACATTTCTAAGCGTCCCAATAAAGAGAAAACGTGGCAGGCCGAGGTTTGAATGGAAAATCAACATACAAGTTTCACAAAGGTCACAAGGATGGCAGTTGATAAAAAAGAAATGCAGGGGCTTGGTCCATGGTGTGTGCTGACAATTTTCAATATACGGAGAATCGGGATGATGACGCTGGTGATTAGTAGAAATTTCCACATAAAAAAGGAAAATGAGAACTCGTCCCTGGGTGGGCTCGAACCACCAACCTTTCGGTTAACAGCCGAACGCGCTAACCGATTGCGCCACAGAGACTTCGCTGAAAGAATTCATTGTTTAGAAATGCTATAAAGGTGTCCTATACTACGCGGCCATGATCACGTGATTTCACAACTACTGCAATGTTGTTGTGAGTTCTGCTTTATTACATTCAAGATTCCCGCGTCAAGTCACATGGTACCAGGTGTCATGCGACACCTGGCGTGACGCGTAAACGATCCATAGGCTAATACACTACATTCCTCCCCATCATATTTTCAAAACATGCTTATATATAAACCACTGATAATTAAGATAAGTGTGAATTAATTACAATTGTTGACATAACTTTAACATACATACGGATTACACTTTATCAACAGCATCTTAGTCAACCCTTGCTTTAAATGACAATGTTATATGTATTGTATGCCTTACATCAGCACAGTTAATGATAATGAGATCTATTTTTGTGCATAGTAAATAATAATTGTGCATATACATTACATATTAACGGCACATATAAATACATTATTTCCTTATAACTAAGGTAACATGTTGTGTTAAACAGTGCATACTTTCAAGTCCCATATTTTTATATATAAATGTGCATGCATTACTGCATAAACGGCACATATGCTAAATCTGCATTATCAACATGACACATGCACTTTACTCACAAGACTGTACTGTGCATCCAAACAGCTTCAGAATACAAACAACTTTTACAAATGCCTTGATAAAGTGAACGACATATAATTGTGTCACTTGTATGAATAGAATATTTAATGCAAATACAGGCTCAGTATAATGTAGCCAATATATGTATGTAAAACATAGTCAATGTTCTGTTCAAAGTCAATAGAGTTCACAGAAAATGTCCCATTATCTCAGTAACTTGTCCTTGGCATAACGTATTGTAGTGGATATCGCTGTCACATCTGTTAATAATAACCTCATTAGTTCTGAGTCTTCCTCTCAACAATAACGTATTGGAGGTATAACTGTTCTGCCACTTCTCGTAACAACAGCATCTTTGACAGTTCTATCACCTTGTGGTTGGTCATCACCCACATTAGGAGGAGTCACACATTTAGCTTTGGAGGGTTTTAGGGCCCCCCTTCCCTTACAGGGCTTTAAGTGATCATGATGCACCACCACAACTTTTCTTTTTGTTTTTATCTTATACAAAATTGGAGAAAGCACCTCAATAATTTTGAAGGGACCGAGCCATACAGGCTGTAATTTCTTTGAACGACCGGGTTTTGACATGTTATTATATCTATACACTAGGTCACCTTTACAATATTGTGTCTGTCTGGCATTTGCGTCATAGTACGCTTTTTGTGTCTTTAAATTTTCGCCGAGACATTTTCTGGCCAACTCGTGAACGCTCTCTAGCTTCTCTTTTAATTGCATGACATAGCTATTTGGTTCAACATCTCCTTTAATAGATTTTAAACCAAACGTAAAATCAATGGGCTGTCTAGTTTCCCTTCCAAACATCAACATGTTTGGGGTCAGACCTGTTTGTCTGTTAGGGACCGCCCTGATTGCGCTTGTAATTAAAGATAAATGTTCATCCCAATTACTGTCCTGTCCTTCCAAATAACACCGTATGCACTGCATGATAGTCCTATTCTGACGCTCGACGGCGCCATTCGAACTCGGCCTGTACGGACTGGTTTGAGTTTTATTAATGGACAGTAAACTACAAACATTACTAAACAATTCACTTGTAAAATTGGCACCCATGTCGGAATGTATGATAGTTGGACAACCAAACCTAGCAATGAAATTGTTTACCAATGTTTTGCTAACCGTATCTGCAGTTTGGTCCGCTAATGGATACGCTTCCACCCATTTAGTGAACTGACATACGACAACTAAAATGTACTTATTCCCTGATTTACTGGGAGTAAGTGGTCCTAAAATATCTATGTGAACTCTCTCTAAAGGTGCACCGGCATGGAAATTTTGCAATTCAGCTCTGAATTTCCTGTTTGCCTTTTTATTTTTTTCACAGGCCACACATGAATTGACATACAGTTTGCAGTCGGTAGTCATTCCATACCAAAATACACTTTGTCTCAACTTATAAAGAGTCCGAGCAATCCCTTGATGACCTGAAATAACAGGGTCATGACACAATGATAAGGCTTCCTGTTGAAATTCTTTGGGTAATACCAAAAGAGGGTTAAAAGAGCCTTTATCAAACCTGCTGTAATATAAAACACCATCTTTCATGGACAGCAAATTGAAGTTTGTCCATAAAAATTTCACAGCTGTCGAGCATAGTTGCAACTCCTCTTGAGAAGGACTTACATTTTCCTCAATCCAACCTATCACCTTTAATAAGTGATTATCTTTTAATTGCGCTTCTCTGAGTTGACTTGCTGTATACTTTGCAAACAATTCAACATTCCCAGTATTTTCCCTGGGTGGGTCTACGGCAGGTGTAACAGTTTTCACGCTTCTTAGAGACAGGGGCCCTATGTAATCGACATCTTTATTAAATCTGTCCCATTCTTCATGAAGCCTGGTACAGTGATGACAGCCTCCACAAGGTAACTTTGTCACATCACAACCATCTTCATAGTAATAACAGTCTTTGTGCTGAAGAGGAATGCGTGACAATGAATCAGCATTACTGTGGTTTTTTCCCGATCTGTGCTGAATTTCGAAATCATACTGGGCCAATTCCTCCATCCACCTTGCTAAAACACCATTGAGCAATTTAAAACGCATGATCCAAGTCAAACTGCAATGATCTGTCCTTATTACAAACTTTCTACCAAGTAGATAGTGCCTGTACTGCCGAGTAAATCGGACTACTGCTAAAAGCTCCTTTTTAGTCGTGCAATAACGACGTTGACTAGGAGTGAGAGCAAAACTGCCATAACTAATGACCTTTTCAGTGTCATTTTGCACCTGTATGAGCTCAGCTCCAATACAAGTATCACTGGCGTCCGTGTCTAAAATAAATAAACCATCACTGTCTGGAAAGCTCAGCACGGGACTATGGACCAAAGCCTGTTTCAAGTCATTGAATGCAACTTCGTGTTCATTAGTCCAATTAAAAACACTTTTGTTTTTGGTCAAATCATACAGTATACCAGACATAGCAGCAAAACATTTTATGTGACTTCTATGGTAATTAACTAGACCAAGAAATCTTTCCACATCTTTCTTACATTTTGGACGTGGCCAACGTTGAACTGCTTTTATACTGTCAGGATTTGGAGCAATGCCATTCTCATCTACCAATTTGCCCAAATAGAGAACACTCCTTTTGAGTAATGAACACTTGGATGGTTTTAATTTCAATCCATTTTCTTTGAATCTATCCAACACCAGTGCAATATTGGCTATAGAATCATCAAAACTGTTCCCAAGCACAACAACATCATCCAAGTAAGCGAGTACTTGTCTCCACGTCAAACCATGCAGAACTGAATTGACTGCTCGCATGAAAGTAGCAGGGCTGTTAGTCAAACCAAACGGTAGTCTCTTAAACTCAAACAAACCGTACTTGGTCATAAAAGCGGTTTTAGGCCGGGAGCTTTCCTCAACTTCAACCTGATAATAAGCACAGTTCATATCAAGAGTGCTGAAATACCGAGTGCCCGCTAAAACATCTAAGCATTCGTCTATTTGCGGTAGTGGATACACATCCTTAACGGTCACTTTATTTAAAGCACGAAAATCTATGCAATATCTCAAAGTGCCGTCCTTTTTTCTCACTAAAACAGGAGAGGATGCCCATTCGGAACAAGAGGGTTGCACAATGTCAGCGGCTAACAATTTATCTAATGTTGCCTTTTCCTCTTGCTCGAAACCCAGAGGTGTGCGTCTCAGTCTTTGTTTAATAGGCTTTGCTTCGTTGGTATCAATTCTATGTTTAATCTTTGTAAAATGACCGATATCAAATTCAGATTTGGAAAAAACATCGGCATATTTTATCAAAAGATTGCCTAATTTGAGAGACTGCTCATCAGACAAATCCTCACTAGATCGTTTCCACAAATCACGCACGTGTTCAGGAATATTATTCTCCACATCGTTAGAGTTCACATCAACTTTCAACACCGAGAAAGACTGGTGCACATTCGAACTGTCAAAACTCTCAGGATATCCCAGTACACGCTCAATCTCTTCCAAATCACCCATCACATGACCTGCTTTTAAGGTAATTGACTTATCAGTCTCATTCCTTAGAGCGATTGAACAACTGAGGCAAGCATCCGTAAAATCGGTGCTTATCAACCCATAGGGCACCGAAAGACCCTTCTGATCATGTTTAGGGGCGTTGAGTAAAAAGGTTTTGTTCCTTTCCGCCACAAAGGGAACCTGAACAAACTTCTCAGAATGCGGTGGAACAGCAACTTTCTTTGATAAAATAACACGATTTGCCACTAAATAATTGTCACTACCTTTTCTTATAGAGGCATGAACTTTATTGCGTCTTCTATCTGAAGAATCTGGTCTGGTCAACGATATGAAATTGTTTTCCAGACAGATGTTACACTCAAACATTTTCAAGAAATCTAAACCCAATAAAACATTGTCTGGGATAGGAGCTGCAAGTGCTGTCCATTCATACACTTCTGAACCAATTGCTAATTTTAGGCCTTTTATTTCTCTTGCTCGTAAGCTAATCTGCGGTATACCTTTTATGTCATGGTACCCGCCGTAAGTAATTTCTCCAGTAATTTGTGATAACAGCTTGTCACTTACTATGGTCACTTGCGCTGCCGTGTCGATAACAGCGTTAGTTTTGATTCCATTGACATGTATGGGGACCACTAAACTTTCGCCTTTGGCCATGCCATTACAATAAACGGTGTGTGGGATCAGATTTGGTCCTACTGCAGCTGAGGTCGATTGTTGGACCGCACAGGCGACCTGTTGCGGTTTAACGAATCACTGTTTTTCTGGGGACAATTTGTGCTTATGTGACCCGTTTCATGGCAATTATAGCACCTTGTGATGCCCCTAGGGGGTGTACCAAACTGAGTGTCATTGCCCTTTTGCGTTTGGTTCACGGACTGACGGAATAACTGAATCAATTCTAACAACGAGGATTCAATGTTTTGCAACCTCTGCTCTGCATCATTCGACTGAAATGATTTTGCCCGATTAGGACTCGAGCTACGAGGTGAAAACTGAACGCGAGTCACATTTGGTGGATTTTGACGCTCAATATGATCTGTACATGGAGACTGGGGTTCTTTAAAAATAACTTTGCGCACTTGCTTATTACAATTTTCATTGCGTAACCCCAAAATTTGCATATTTGCTCCACACGTACGGGCATTTTCGACCGCCTCTTCTAATGTTCTAGGTCTCATGCACATCACTTTTCCCACTAAATCTTTATCTGAACACCCACGTAAAAACGATTCAGTGGCCATTTGATTGAATAGGCCAGTACCACGGTAGGCAGACAACGCTAATATTCTCACACGTGAGCCAAATTCTTCGTAGCTTTCGTTTTCTTTTTGTTTTATAGCGGCCAGTTCTGTTCGCGCCAATGATGAATTTTCAGTTTTTCCGAAACATTTCATAAGGGTATCCACAACACTGTGTAGGTGCATTCTTTCGTTAGGAGGTAGTTTTACAAACTCGTCGAGGGCTTTACCTTCTAGTGAGGTGATCATGATTTCATAGATTTCTTTGACTCCCCATCCCTTGCTCTCAGCAACGCAACATAATTTTACGTAATATGAATAGAAGTTAGTACTTCCATCATATGATTGAAAACGGGTGGGCGGCTGAGGGCAGGTAATGTGTGACTCATTGTATATGGGAAATGACCTACCTGTTGGAGGTGGTTGTCGGTTTTCGTCAGTATACAGGGGAGTGTCCACTGGCCGCGATCTTTGCGTGGGAGTAAATATGGGTACATCCTCACAGAATTGTAGATGTGGCCCTCTCGCATCATAATTCTGACGTCCATAACGGTACGCTGGAACGGTTGGGTCACTGACAACTGGTTGCCCCGGGTCTGGTATAAAATCAGCATTTGAACTTATTCGCTCAGCTAAACCATGAGTTGAAGACTCCGTTGAAGTAACAGAGACAGGTGTAGCATCGGCATCATGAGGATCATTTATCTCAATGTGTCCTTGCTGAGCATGAGTCAAGGGTGCAGCTGAATTTTCCAATAAGGATGGATTGTCACGTCTCATATATGAGATAAATTCTGTTTGAAATTTCTGCAGTCCTTCTGTCATTTTATAAACGTTTTCACATAGTCCTTCAAATTTTGAGTTCAAGTGTCTAATTTCGTTTTCCATATGTGTAATCCGTGTTTCCTCACAACTATTGTCAATTTCATTTGAGCATAGAGGCTCCATGTTGTTTAAAATCGTAAAATTATCATTCAACGTAATAAAATGTGACCATCCTCGTCGCCATTGTTGTGAGTTCTGCTTTATTACATTCAAGATTCCCGCGTCAAGTCACATGGTACCAGGTGTCATGCGACACCTGGCGTGACGCGTAAACGATCCATAGGCTAATACACTACAATGTAAGGAAGATGAATGCGAACAACAGATCACTACGACCCTTTTCCTATAAAGACACTATATCGGTCTCTGTGGATCAACCCAACTCTGCTTGAGCTCTTGCTGAGCGTAATCAGCTTAATTATGTGATATGCTCTCTGTAGAGCCGCATTGTGCATCTGCGACGCATTTTGCAACAAAAGAAAATCGTGAAAACAAATTTTGCAACTGCAGCACAATTAGCAGCCAAGATTTTTCCAAGTTACTGAAACCAAGGAGTTTCAACAGTTGAAAATCCTTGCTGAAATGGTGTGAAGTATTGGAAAGGGGACGGGGTTCAAGCCTCTGCTAGGTACGCTGACATTGGTCAGGCTACAAACCCAGGGGTGCATATGATATTTCACACTGTTCCTTTTCAGACCATCATAGTTAAAAACTTACTTGATACGTCGGAGTTTAATTAATCTTTCATTAGGGGTTTGCAATCCATACTCTTTTAATTGTGAATTGGGGCGTGGTTGTCCCTGGGGGAGGGGGGTAATTTTTTACATCGTTTTTTCAGCTATCTACCCATAGTATCAGCCGTTTGAGTAAGAAACATGAAACGTACGTAGGCCTATAGCAACAGTTGGCCTAATATTTGAGATGTGGAAGCTAGGGCAGTTCGATTGGAATTTTTTATTTTTTTTTTCCTTGGGGTGTGGTCCTAGGGGCGGTTGAATTTAATGTGGCATTGAAATTTCTGCCATCTACCCTTGGACCATTAAAATTGGGAACGTAAGGCTATGAGGATTTAAAAACCTGTCTTTGGGGATGTGTTGATCCCTCTGGGTTTTTGTGATCATGCAAGTGTACATCCCTTATGATAGGTTATTTAATCCCCAACGACCGTGTTCTTTCCTCTAATGGTCTAAAGATAGCTACCATAAATTAGGGTGTAAAAATTAAAAGCAACCGACCCTAGGGGCGGCCACACCCCAAGTAAAAAAAAAATGTGCCCATGCAAATCCCTAACGATAAGTTTATTAATCCCAGACGTTTCAACTTCCATCTAAACATCTAAGGGTAGACAGCAAAAATTGCAATGGAAAAATTACAATCAATCACCCCTAGGGACAGCCACACCCCTAGTCACAAAAAATTGGAAGTGCCCATGCACATTCTAATCCATAGGTTAATTATTCTTTGGCGCTTTAACTTCCTCACTCTGAAGATATGTGTAAATAACAGAAATTATGAAGTAAAAATTACAGTCAACCACCCCCTGGGACGGCCACACCTACCCACGGTATAGTAAAATTTCGATACATATCCCTAGGTTTGTTTATCTCCTATGATTCTATTCAACTCTTATGGTCTAAGAAATTACAATGTGAAATAGATTAGGCTTAGGCCTATATATATCAAAGTCCGCCCCAAGGGCAGCCTGATCAGATTCAACGAACCTAATCGAGGCAACCGCGTCCCCCTTCCAATTCTACCCGCTTCGTAGGCTACCTCAAACCGATTCACGCACTTAGGAAAAAATACTGGTTGCAAAAAGCGTTGCGGTTGCGAAATGCGTGTTCACGATTTTCTTTGGTTTCAAAATGCCTGGCAGTTGCGATCAGTTGCACTATGCGGCCGTACACCCTCTTTTGTTTCCAACGTAGGCTACCTATATACTTAAAAGGTTTTCTTTATTCTACTTAAAGCCAGTAGAAGCGTGTTAATCAAATTTAGCACTCTGCAACGAGGATCCCTGCAGAGTTGTGTAGATTTAAGTAGACCCATTCTGTCTATGGAAATGTACGTTTAAGTTAATGAAAATGGACTGTGTAATGCCAAGATTATTTCACAATTTACAATGATCACAGTAAAATCTTAAATTTCAAGGAACTTTGAGGAAATAGTAGGTCTATGCCTACTTCGAATCAACATCATCACCATCAAAGCAAAGTCTATACGTCCACCCAGGGCATCATATCGTAGACGACATATACTTCCATGGTCCATCCAAGCTTTGATATCTGCTCTCCATTTCACAGGGTCTTCATTTCGCCAGCCTGCCTCCCATATGTTGTAACGTATTCATTCCTTGATATCATGCTTCCAAAGTCCTCATCAGCCTCCCTTGACATCTTTTTTCGTCGCAGCAGCCTTGAATAAGAACATTTGGCAATTAATCTCTATTTGGTGTCCGCAGAACCTTACCTTTCTCTCCAAGGTGGCATTTATATAATGATTAGAGGGATATTACAGTCCTCAAATTTGCTCCCGATTTTTTCTCCGCACATCAGGCCCATAGCCGGGGGGGTGGTTCGAAAGAACCCCCCTTTTTGCTGGAAAAAGGTCCACTTTGGGTAAAATTTGACCTAGGTACATGGGGATTATATGGGAAAAGGTCCACTTTTTCAGAAAAAGAAACCCCCCTTTGAAATTGCTGGCTACGGGCCTTGTAAAATGATTAGAGGGATATTACAGTCCTCAAATTTGCTCCCGATTTTGCTCCACACATCAGGCCCATAGCCGGAGGGGGGGGGGGTCGGGGGGTCAAAAGAATCACCCTTTTTGCTGGGAAAAAGTCCGCTGTGTAAAATTTGATCTTGGTACATGCTGCAGTTTTTATATTAAAAGGTCCACTTGTTTTCAGAAAAAGACCCCCACCCGCCACCTTTGGAATTTCTGGCTTCGGTCATGCAAATAGTCATTTGTTCCTTTTCACTCCAGCTGATACCCAGCAGTCTCCTGTAGCTCTTACATACAAAAGCCATGATCATTTATTCATTTTTTTTCTAACAATGTCCAACTCTCGCACCCGTAGGCCAGCATTCAAATGCCTTTCACTATTAGTTCTTTTACAGTTTCATTTTCGTTTCATTTTGTTCACTTTTCAGCTCATTATTTGGAACTTGTATAAGTATATTAAATGGATTTATTACAACATTCTATCCAGTTTAGCCAATGCACTCTAAATTTTTGTCCGCGTCTTTTTTAACACTTGTCGCATCTTCCGAGCGGTAGCCGTTAAGCTTGAATTCCTTGACATGTCCTAGGTCTCGTCCGTAAAGTTGTACTTTCAGGTGTTCATGAATGCCTTTTCCTATAATCATAACTTCACACAGAATGAGCTGGGCTCGGAATCTCGAAAGGTTCGCTATGTTGCGCACACGCTCTACACCCAAACCCAATATAGAGGTGCATTTCACAAGTTCAAGTCTCAAAAAATGAAATTGAATGAATTCGATGTATTATCCAATTTTTTAAAACTTACATGTGTATAGAACAAAAATCCACAAATGTCCCAATTTTACGCCCACGTGTTTCTGTTTTGTAAGCAAATAAATTGATAACCGTTTGAAGTGAAAAAAGCGTAAGAAAGAACATACGTTACCACTGAATCGCCTGATACAAACACGAACATTAGTTGAGCGCTGTGGAAATTTGTGAAGCTAAACACTATCAGAACCCTATGAGTCATTAATAATGGAAAAGTGATAGGAAAATACTTTTAAATTGACCAGATCTAGGAAAATTACTTTCAAACTAAAGATCATTTTTCTTTACAATGTCCACGTTGATGACTCTTTCAATAGCAGTAATTGTCAATTGTATAGAGAATTGAAAACTTTGTTACCTAAAAGTTATCTACCACTGGTCATATTAGTCGTGAATTTAAAACTCATTGGCAGTTTCAAATTTTGGGTATATTAGTTACAATACCAACTACGCCTCGCATCCATCGCATACCGTAATGTAACGTATGTTCCACAGCCATAGAAAAGATACGGGACACGAGTTTAATAAATATTGATAAGATATTTTTTCGCTTTTTTTTTCGTGGAATATATTGAGGTGTTTAAAAGTAACTCAGAAATCAAAAGTGATAACATATTTACACAAACACGATCCGCGTATCAAACGTCTTAATCATTTGCATGTAAAGAAAGGCGGATCCCAGAAACATCTTACCTACCACGAAGCCTTTTTCAACACACCTATAGGTTTTCCAATACAGCAGAGAATTCGTTCAAAATGAGCTTTACTATCCTCTCTGAAAAGTGTAAATTGTCTTGCAGATTTCGGCACTTTTGGGAATTAAAAAATGTATATATATATATAATGTGTGTTCCATCTATAAAAAGTAAGTGGCTCACAAAATTACGTTTTTTTAAAAGTCTTTCCATTGAGTGAGTATAAGAAACAGGTATCACTTTAGAGTTCTAGGGTCTCTACGGTCCTTATCAGTCGCTATTTAAGACAAATTATAGGCTGCATGATTTCTTGTAAAAGTTTCCTTGAGATTTCTTAGATGTTCATACTGTGTTTTTACATTGCCAACGTGCTGGATGATTTTTTTTTTTTTTTTTTTTTTTTTGGTTACCGGCGCTCTTGGCCTCTAGTCGTCTCGTTCAAAAAAATCGTATACAGCTTGCCTTTTTTTCCTGCTACTCCCATCCGTCGACTTTTCGACAAGTTCATCCCCTTTTCGCGAGTTCTCGACCAATGATTCCGGCAAATGCCAGTAGCAGCTGAAAGAAATCTGAGACAACGGTACGTCTTCGCAATCTTCTCAGCCACTATATTATGAAAAATTTCATCTTACTTCTAGGTGTAACTCGTTAAACTTGACCCACTGTAGCTAAAAAATCATTTTATATAAGTCATATTTTTAGGATGATGAGTCTTATTGGATATTATATGTATATATAATATTATTTTTATCCCTAAGGATAAAGGCAACAATTTGCTACATTGTTATTATTGCTAAAATAATTAGGGTAGTGGCGTTATAAAATAAAAGCGGCCTTGTTTGACCAAATCTTGAACAATCGATATTCTTTGTTGCCTTCTTTTTGTTCTAAATAAGACTATGAAAGTTTGTGGTACACTGGGATGGAGGAGACATAAAAGTAATTGCTTCTGCACAGTGTTAGCTTGGGTCCATAGCCTGCTGTATGGTGCGTTCTGTCTTAATTTTGGGGCATGTGGAAAATTCAGGTGGTTCCGTATTTCGTCTTCTACAATGGCTAATCGTTGCCGGATAGCATTCTCCCTCTTTCATTAACCTGTGACTGTAGTTCTTTAATTGTTCATTGTGACTGCCTTCAGTTTCTTCTCAATCGTTTCCACGTTGTGGCCACCTCGCACACACAACAAGTCTCTCAGGTGGTGATTGCCGTGGACTTGCCTCGGCAACTTCTATAGCAGCTAGGAGCTCTTCTTTCCTTTGGTGAAGTCTACGTTTTCGTGATTTAGTCTTTGCATGCCTCTTTTGTCTTTCACGACATTTATAAGGAGGCGGAAGGTAGGCCTACATAGTATTTTGAACCCGTTTTCTTTCGCTTCCAAATAAGCGTCACCCTCTTTTTTTCTTTTTTTTTTTTTTACGAGATCGATATTTTTTTTAATCTCAGCTCTTGTTTTCGCATTTTTCTGAAATAATGATGTTCCGTTCGGTATCAATGTATATGGCACTGCGCTCACTGCGCTCGTTGGCGATTATTTCTTTCTTGCATAGTCTTGTTTGACATTTATTTCCGTCTGTGACATTCATTTCTGTATTTGAATTAAATATTTTATTACGGCAAAATCATTTACTTCGCCTACATCGTTACTGAGGATTTTATGGATTTATTTACACTTGTAACTAACCTCATCTAATCTTTAGCTCGAGCAGACGTCAGAAAGAACCACCTGACATCTCAAACAGAAGCTAGTTTTTCTTTTAGAGCCAATTTCGGGCACAAGTAGATTTTCACTGGTAACGTATGTTCCGGTAACGTATGTTCCAGGCCACCTAATTTTTATTTTCATAACGTGTTCTTATATGTTTTGAAGTGATTCAATCATGTTAAATTAAATATGATGTAAGGACGTTTTTTTATAAATATTTAAACCGTAACTAATGGGGCCTGCGTCATGGCTAATACTAGGTAACGTATGTTCCCTAGGAAAATTGACAAAATGTTTCATTTTGTACAAGTACTTGGTGCAAGAGAAAACAATGTTTTCTTTTGCTGACAGAAAAATATATAGTGATTCCATGATAGTTTGACATTTCAGATATAATATTTGGAGCACGAGGGGAAAAATAATTTATTTAATGCTTATTTTACTGTCGGTAGGGTGTATTTTTCCCGTTTTTTTAATATTCAGTGACAGGCAAACTTAAGTCGCTAAAAAGCAATTAATTGCTCTATACAGAAGCTTTTCGTAATTTTTTACAACGTTATACTTGAAGGAGATAAATTAAAGAACAAAACCCGTGATGATTGAGTTTTCAAAGTGATTAAAACGTTTCCACAGCTAGACGTTATGCATTTGTGACAGTAACGTATGTTCCTTTTTGGGGTTAGATGATGAATTATTTTTTATTATTCGTTGTCCCAGGAAAGTGAAACTTTAATACAAACTTCTTTATGTGGGACCCTAAAATAATCAAACATAGTTTGTAATCTGTGCACTACACATTTTTAGGAACATGTCTGTGACATCGTTTGCACCTCTATATTGGGTTTGGGTGTCTAGCATGGCTAGCGTGCGCTATCCCGTATCTCGAAAGAATCGCTATTTTGAGCGCCTGCGCTAGCATGGCTAGCGTGCGCTATCCCGTATCTCGAAAGCTTCGCAAATCCCGGCCGTGCGCTAATGTCCAAATCGCCATTAGTTTCGAGGCTATTATTTGCGGCGATACAAACTAGTCGCAAAGGCTTCTGCAAATGCGAAATTCGTCATTTTAATGTGTCTTATATGTAATTAAACATGGAGGCAAGTTTGGGTTGCTAGTCATAATAGCATATAATAAAACATATTACAAAAACATGGAAGCTTTTAATTGATTGAAGCACTGGTACCTCTGATAGAAAAACTTGCGGTAAATATTCACGTGAAGAATGCCAAAGTCAAGTTTTATTATGCAGAAAATTTCAAAATTAAACATTTCATACATCATTTTATATTTTCTGGTGCATTTAATTCATCTGTGTAGTCTATTGATAATAATAATAAATTTAAAAGTGTCATTTTCCACACAAAATGAAAAAGCAGAAAGAAAGCATTCGGTCGCACCGTCACCTTCCTCAATGTCTATTATTGTGAGACTGAACACTACTCACCAGTGTGTCAGTAATTGTGTCAGTCCAAGCTTCGCTTATTGAATTGTTTTTTGACATTTTATTGGTGTCAAATACTTCAAATATCAGTATTTGTTATTATGATATTCCTATAAATTAAAACAACCTCTTGATTTGCGTCATGGTGAAAAAAATTGCATTTTGTGTAATTGTGTTATGACGTCTTCACTTTATGCGGCAATCGAATATTAGTAGAGTTTGAGGTTATAATTGCGTTGCGTCTGCTAAGGCTTCGAGATAGCAGGTGGGTGCAATCGCACTAGCAAATAGCGCACGCTAGCTATGCTATAGCGCGTGCGCAACATAGCGAACCTTTCGAGATTCCGAGCCCTGGTCAAAGGTAGATACTACCAGCATCAATAAAGTGAAGGTCTACTGTTACCAGAAATGTCAGAGCTTCGTCTAACACGAAAATCTAATGGTATTAATTTCTGATGTCGCGGCTTGATTACGGGTCGGAATGACAAACTTCAACTTCAGCTGTTTTATTTACATATCCGCATCAACAAAGACCTTAAATAATAGTCAGGCCTAATAATACACTAATAATACATACTATGCACAGCTAATTATTAACAAAGCCTACAGATATAATTTTAATTTATGCCAGTAAAATGTTATAAACAAGTTTGTAAAGTAATGTAAGAAGATAACGCAATTCAGGCGGAATGCGCCGAGAGTCTCGTAATATCTACCCTCTACCAGGGCGACAGATCAATTTCGCAGATATTCCTCTAAATAAATAGACAGTTATTTGGCTGTGTCATGGATTTTTTCGTTTTTCCTTACATAATCTGCCGCCCTGGTAGAGGGTACTTAAAGATGCATACAAAGTCAATTTTTTGTCACAAATCTAACCAAATGCCAGCATATACATGTAGTTTCAAGTAGTATAACTAATAGAATTACCAAAAGGCATTGTTTAATTTTACCCGAAAATGATGTTTGAACGGATTTTTCTGCTGGCATTCTAAGCTGTTTGTCAATGGGACAGGAAAGTAGGTCACGAAAGTAGGTTAAATTTACAACCAGAAATTTAAAGAAAGGAGCAGTCTAAAGGTCTTTTATGGCTGATCGAGTGATCTATTCAGTTTATCCCTTGGCATGTCGAATTTATTTGAGTCATATAAGAATCTAGTAGAAGTGGTTTACAAGTGTTACTGGGAATCCACGCTCCACCGATGCTCGGTTCGTATGTACCTTTAATATCCATGCATACAAAAATGAGTGACACATGTAACATCATACGTTGCATTTAACGATGTACAATCTCAACTACCGCATTCACCTAC